>NW_027039696.1:70000-89601 GCF_034236695.1 Oncorhynchus nerka | reverse complement strand
CATTTAAGTCATTTAGCAGACGCTCTTATCCAGAGCGACTTACAAATTGGTGCATTCACCTTATGACCTCCAGTGGAACAGTAGTGCATCTAAATCTTTTCAGGGGCCTAACTGGAAGCCAGTGGAGGGAGCGGAGGAGCGGGGTGACGTGGAGAGAACTTGGGAAGGTTGAACACCAGACGGGCTGCGGCGTTCTGGATGAGTTGTAGGGGCTTAATGGCACAGGCAGGGAGCCCAGCCAACAGCGAGTTGCAGTAATCCAGACGGGAGATGACAAGTGCCTGGATTAGGACCTGCGCCGCTTCCTGTGTGAGGCAGGGTCGTACTCTGCGGATGTTGTAGAGCATGAACCTACAGGAACGGGCCACCGCCTTGATGTTAGTTGAGAACGACAGGGTGTTGTCCAGGATCACGCCAAGGTTCTTAGCGCTCTGGGAGGAGGACACAATGGAGTTGTCAACCGTGATGGCGAGATCATGGAACGGGCAGTCCTTCCCCGGGAGGAAGAGCAGCCCGTCTTGCCGAGGTTCAGCTTGAGGTGGTGATCCGTCATCCACACTGGATATGTCTGCCAGACATGCAGAGATGCGATTCGCCACCTGGTCATCAGAAGGGGGAAAGGAGAAGATTAATTGTGTGTCGTCTGCATAGCAATGATAGGAGAGACCATGTGAGGTTATGACAGAGCCAAGTGACTTGGTGTATAGCGAGAATAGGAGAGGGCCTAGAACAGAGCCCTGGGGGACACCAGTGGTGAGAGCACGTGGTGTGGAGACGGATTCTCGCCACGCCACCTGGTAGGAGCGACCTGTCAGGTAGGACGCAACTAAGCGTGGGCCGCGCCGGAGATGCCCAACTCGGAGAGGGTGGAGAGGAGGATCTGATGGTTCACAGTATCGAAGGCAGCCGATAGGTCTAGAAGGATGAGAGCAGAGGAGAGAGAGTTAGCTTTAGCAGTGCGGAGCGCCTCCGTGATACAGAGAAGAGCAGTCTCAGTTGAATGACTAGTCTTGAAACCTGACTGATTTGGATCAAGAAGGTCATTCTGAGAGAGATAGCGGGAGAGCTGGCCAAGGACGGCACGTTCAAGAGTTTTGGAGAGAAAAGAAAGAAGGGATACTGGTCTGTAGTTGTTGACATCGGAGGGATCGAGTGTAGGTTTTTTCAGAAGGGGTGCAACTCTCGCTCTCTTGAAGACGGAAGGGACGTAGCCAGCGGTCAGGGATGAGTTGATGAGCGAGGTGAGGTAAGGGAGGAGGTCTCCGGAAATGGTCTGGAGAAGAGAGGAGGGGATAGGGTCAAGCGGGCAGGTTGTTGGGCGGCCGGGCCGTCACAAGACGCGAGATTTCATCTGGAGAGAGAGGGGAGAAAGAGGTCAGAGCACAGGGTAGGGCAGTGTGAGCAGAACCAGCGGTGTCGTTTGACTTAGCAAACGAGGATCGGATGTCGTCGACCTTCTTTTCAAAATGGTTGACGAAGTCATCTGCAGAGAGGGAGGAGGGGGAGGGGAGGAGGATTCAGGAGGGAGGAGAAGGTGGCAAAGAGCTTCCTAGGGTTAGAGGCAGATGCTTGGAATTTAGAGTGGTAGAAAGTGGCTTTAGCAGCAGAGAGAGAAGAGGAAAATGTAGAGAGGAGGGAGTGAAAGGATGTCAGGTCCGCAGGGAGGCGAGTTTTCCTCCATTTCCGCCGGCTGCCCGGAGCCCTGTTCTGTGAGCTCGCAATGAGTCGTCGAGCCACGGAGCGGGAGGGGAGGACCGAGCCGGCCTGGAGGATAGGGGACATAGAGAGTCAAAGGATGCAGAAAGGAGGAGAGGAGGGTTGAGGAGGCAGAATCAGGAGATAGGTTGAGAAGGTTTGAGCAGAGGGAAGAGATGATAGGATGGAAGAGGAGAGAGTAGCGGGGAGAGAGAGCGAAGGTTGGGACGGCGCGATACCATCCGAGTAGGGGCAGTGGGGAAGTGTTGATGAGAGCGAGAGGGAAAAGGATACAAGGTAGTGGTCGGAGACTTGGAGGGGAGTTGCAATGAGGTTAGTGGAAGAACAGCATCTAGTAAAGATGAGGTCGAGCGTATTGCCTGCCTTGTGAGTAGGGGGAAGGTGAGAGGGTGAGGTCAAAAGAGGAGAGGAGGAAAGAAGGAGGCAGAGAGGAATGAGTCAAAGGTAGACGTGGGGAGGTTAAAGTCGCCCAGAACTGTGAGAGGTGAGCCGTCCCTCAGGAAAGGAGCTTATCAAGGCATCAAGCTCATTGATGAATCCTCCGAGGGAACCTGGAGGGCGATAAATGATAAGGATGTTGCTTGAAAGGGCTGGTAACTGTGACAGCATGGAATTCAAAGGAGGCGATAGACAGATGGGTAAGGGGAGAAAGAGAGAATGACCACTTGGGAGAGATGAGGATCCCGGTGCCACCACCCCGCTGACCAGAAGCTCTCGGTGCGAGAACACGTGGGCGGACGAAGAGAGAGCAGTAGGAGTAGCAGTGTTATCTGTGGTGATCCATGTTTCCGTCAGTGCCAAGAAGTCGAGGACTGGAGGGAGGCATAGGCTGAGATGAACTCTGCCTTGTTGGCCGCAGATCCAAAGGAGATTTGGAATGACAAAGTGGATCACACGTCACGAGTGTCAGAGAGTTAGCTTTGCGTAGCAAGAATCTTTAATGACTGCACGATCAAAATGACACAGTACTGCTGAAGTAGGCTAGCTGGCAGAGGCCGCGTTGTTGACTAAGTAGGCTTGGCATTGGCTGGGTTAAGACACTACACTAATCAAGTCGTTCCGTTGAGTGTAATAGTTTCTACTGTGCTGCTATTTCGGGGCTATGCTAGCTACGATTACGTTACGATGCTTAAAAGAACGACAATAGCTGGCTGGCTAACCTAGGAAATCGCTCTAGACTACACAAATATTTTTGACATGAAAAGATGGCTACAGCGCTGGTAGCTGTCACGATCAAACAAAACAAGCCGTTGTACTTGAAACTAAATACAGTTTTAGTTGACCTGCTTCTTTACTGCGTGATTAGTTAACAAATACTTATCCATGTCCAGATGGTGATCATGTGAAACATCACGTTGATGACGCCCAGGAGAGACCTGTTTTCAGCAGTTTGTTAGTACCTGAATATAGGCACTCAATATTTCCAAATCCTTTGTCTTAGTCATTACTAAGACACTATTTTGTAATCTGGCATCTCCATCTGCCCTTTAAAGGAGACATGCTAAGTGACTAAGTCATTGATACTCGCGTAACAGCTATGAGTCAGTATTAAGTCACACTTCCTGTGAATATCAATACCCTCCCATCCTCAGTCTTCCCCTGGTGCGGTGCTAAATCACTGGAGCTGTTCAGGAGTGCTAGGCTAACTGCTGGTGCTATTCAGGAGTGCTAGGCTAACTGCTGGTGCTGTTCAGCAGTGCGAGGCTAACTGCTGGTGCTGTTCAGGAGTGCTAGCTAACTGCTGGTGCTGTTCAGGAGTGCTAGGCAAATCATGGTGCTGTTCAGAGGTGCTAGGCTAACTGCTGGTGCTGTTCAGGAGTGCTAGGCTAACGGTGCCAGCTGTGAGGCGCACTGCCGGTGCTACCAGAGTGCACTGCTGGTGTTCAGGAGTGCTAGGCCAACTGCTGGTGCCAGGAGTGCCGGCCAACTGCTGGTGCTGTTCAGGAGTGCTAGGCTAACTGCCGGAGCTGTTCAGGAGTGCGGGGCAACTACTGGCTGTTCAGGAGTGCTAGGCTCCGATCGAGGTTGTCGCGGTGCTGCTAGCTGCTGGAGCTGTTGCTGTGGTTTCTGTTTGACTTTTGAGTAGCTAGGAAACCAGACAGGTTATAATTCTGTCTATCAACCTGATGCATTATTTCACTGGCTCTGGTTTCCTGTTTGCTATGAGATACAGGAAGTGACACGTTGGAATTTCAGTTGGTTTCAAAACGTTCCAGAGGACAAATGCTTTCAGACATCATGTAAAGAACCTACTGTTGCATCACATCAGTCCATGATTTGACATGTTAGCCAACATTTTTAGCAAGGATGAGAGCTCTCGCTCATTGTAATGACTGATGCTTAAGAATGTATGAAGAAATATGACTGAGCTCTTCTGATTGTTTGATTAAACATGTCTCTCTCGCTCTTTCTCTCTCTCGCCCTCCTCGTTCTTCTCTCTCCGTTCTTCTCGCTCTCGCACTCCTCTGCTTCCTTTCCTCTCTCCTCGCTTTCCTCTTCTCGCTCTTCTTTCGTTTCCTTCTCTCTTTCTTTCTCTTTCTTCCTTCCGTCTTCTTTTCCTTCTTCTCGTTCTTTTCTCTCTCTTCTCTTTCTCTTCTCTTTCTCTTTCTCTTTCTTCTCGTTCTCTTTCTTCATTCTTCTCTCTCTCTGACGTAGGAAGTTCATGAGTCCATGTTACCATTAATAAGATTGGAATAAAAACATTTATCAAAGAAAAGCTAAGACAACGAATAGAAATATTTCAAATAATTAGTTCAGGCCACTAAAAGTGTTATAAGCAGCGTATTATTTTGCTACATCTTTAATAAAGATGACAATAGAACAATATACAAAAACAGAAACGTGAAAAACCAGAACAGCCCTATCTGGTGTAACAAACACAAAGACAGGAACAATCACACAAAACCCAATACAAAACAGGCTTACCTAATATGCAACCAATCAGAGACAATGACTAACACCTGCCTCTGATTGAGAACCATATCAGGCCCAAACACAGAAACAGACAAACTAGACATTCAATGCCAACCAGATCACACCTGAACAAAAACATAGAAACATACAAAACCATACGAAAATACTGATCACATTTCAGAAAGGATCCTTGTGTGTATACTCCTTCATGGTAACAGCATAATGACAGACTTCTAAGTACATTTTATACTATTATATTTCTGTGAAGGAGGCCATTTTTAATGTCCTGCTCAATCAACTTCAACGGAATAATTAGGAAAAAAATGCTACATTTTAAATTATTATCTTATGTATGGTCTGTTATGTTAATGCTGCACTTCTTTTTTATGAGAATATTGACTATGTTCTGTACGTCCTCAAAGTCACCACTTGCATTGTGGTTACTAGCACTTTAGGAAAATATATATATTTTATACAATGACAACAACAGGAAATTATTTCACTTCCTTGGTGGAAAACTGTGGTGAATCTGGTGAGTACTCAGATTTCATACTATTACATTTTCATCCTTATCTGTTGCGATGTGATGTGGAAAGCATAACATACAAAGACTTTAATTGAATTTCATAATTTCAATATCCTAGTTTGAGCATATTTTCTAATTTTAGCTCGTAACGTTCAATTTCAGACCCTGTTATCCATATCACGTAACAGGGTGGACATGCACTCAACAGGGTGGATATTCGCAGTAATGTGTTGCAAAATGTGTTTTGTTTTCATAAATTGTATCAGTATAATTACAGTATAAGTACCATGTAAAGTATTTGGAATAATAAATACATATTCCGTTGAATCAGGTCTTTCTGAAGGAATGACACCTGCTTCGTAGCGCAGCTGAAGAGACATCGGGCAAATACAGAGGACTCACGAATGCTGCCCCAGAAAGACGGAGAGAAAGTATCTAGAGAAAGAGATGGAGGAGTCGAGGAACGATAAAGAGACAGGGAAGAAGGAAATCAAATCAAATCAAATCAAATGTAGGCTATATAGCCCTTCGTACATCAGCTGACATCTCAAAGTGCTGTACAGAAACCCAGCCTAAAACCCCAAAACAGAATAGCAGGTGTAGAAGCACGGTGGCTAGGAAAATCTCCCTAGAAAAGGCCAAAACCTGGGAAGAAACCTAGAGAGGAACCAGGCTCTGAGGGGTGACTGTCTCTGGCTGTGCCGGGAGCTAAGCACTGGTCACAGAGTGCAGCGGCAGAAAGGAAGAGATGGAGAGATCCAACAGAGCTGTCCCAAACACCCCTTCAACAAGGATACCAGAGCCATGGGTGTTGCTGTGTCCCAAACACCCCTCTCAACAAGGATACTCAGAGCCATGCGGCTGTCCCCAAACACCCCTCTCTCAACAAGGATACTCAGAGTCATGGGTGTTGCTGCAGTCCCAAACACCTCTCAACAAGGATACTCAGAGCCATGGGTGTTGCTGCAGTCCCAAACACCAGCGATACTCAGAGTCATGGGTGTTGCTGCAGTCCCAAACACCCCTCTCAACAAGGATACTCAGAGCCATGGGTTAGGTGCAGTCCCACCCTCTCAACAAGGATACCAGAGCCATGGGTGTTGCTGCAGTCCCAAACACTTAACAAGCACAGCAAAGCCAGCAGTCCCAAACACCTCTCTCAACTCAGCCTGGACCTTCCTTCCTCCCACAAACATACATTTCTTCTGTACAGTAGCTGGTTGAGTACTGTAACGTGTGTAAGGTGTGTGTTACTCTTCATATCTTATCATGCTAGCTCTCTCTCACCTCAGATGCTCGCCTCAGATGCCATTAAACGATGAAGAGTCATCAGGTTATCAGTGTCTCATCATGTCAAAATACAGGGATATTACCTGTATGTGCAAAAGGATATGTGGCATGTTGGACTGTCCAGCTCAAAGAGGCAACCTGGGTGACCCTGCAGCATCGACTCCTGCAGGCGGCAGCGAGCCTAGTGGTTAGAGCGTTGGACTAGTAATCGGAAGGCCGCGGCTGGGTCCCCGAGCTGACAAGGTACAAATCTGTCGCTCTACCCCTGAACAGGCAGTTAAACCTCACTGTGTCGTCATTGGAAATAAGAATATGTTCTTAACTGACTTGCCTGGTTAAATAAAAGGTAAAATTAAAAATTAATATTAAAAATCGAACCAGCTCCTGCATCTCATGACAAGGCTGACACCACATGGCCACCTGACACCATCGAACTTAATCACATAGGGGGAGTGGTGTGTTGTCAATTGTGACATGACCTGGCATCATCATGGATGTAGAGGAACATCACATTAAGATGAAGTGCTTGCACTGGAATGGCATCAACAAATTCTTCTGGCCAAGTCCAAACGAAGATATTTGTACTCTACGTCATCGATTGTCTGATGCCAGGCCCGAGGCTGTTAAAATAAAGGTGGTAGAGATGTGGAAATCCACCTGAGTAGTGGTGGACATTTGTGGTAAAAGGGAGAGATGGAAAGAGGGAGGAAGAGCATTTGGGGTGAAAGAGGGGAGAGATGGGAGAGGGGGAGGAAGAGAGGGACAGGAATGTGTTTTAATGCTAATTCCAATGATTTTGTACACGCAATGTAGTTTGTTGTTGTTTTTCACAACTAATATGTAACTAAATAACAGTTCAAATGTTACTGCTTGTATTATTATGTAGATATCTCCTCAGTGTCTAGGAGTTCAGGGTTTAATTCTCTCTGTCTCGTTATAGGGTTCCACCCTGTTATCTTGTATCACATGATCTCAGTGTTCAGTATTCAGGTTTCAAGTTTAATTTATGTCCTGTCCTGCTATGGGTTACACCCCTGTTATACCCTGCATGAAAGGCATGAATCCTGCTTATAGAAGTATCATTACTATCTACAATTTGACAAGCACTTTATAATGCGTCAGAATTTCCCAGCGGAACTTCTTTGTGTGAACATACGCCCGTAAAAATTCCATGGCCTTGGGCTGAACTTAATAAGGATAATTCCTTTCCTCAGCTGCGCGCTTTCGAGTGCACTTACACGCAAGGCTCTTCAGATATCTTGGTTTCTTATTAGCCAATCGCCTGTTACGCAATTGGGTCCTTCTCACAGCATCTAAGATCCTTCTCACAGGCTACAAGTGAAGACAGAGACATCGGGGAATCAATCAATTCAGCGCATGTTGAAGAGGTTGAAGAACTGGCCACATTTACTTTTCATCAGCCAACGAGAGGAGTAGGCCTACAGCCTATGTCCATCTATTATCCCATAGTACAAAGTTGACCTATTTTATGTATGGAAATAAATATTCCCTGTCACGCTTCGACCGAGAGAGTTTTATGTCTCTATTTGGCTTGGTCAGGGTGTGATGCATTCTATGTTTTGTTTTCTATGTTTCTTTATTTCATAGTTTTTGGCCGGGTATGGTTCTCAATCAGGACAGCTGTCTATCGTTGTCTCTGATTGGGAACCGTACTAGGTAGCTTTTTCACAGGGGTTTGTGGTGGTTATTTCCGTGTTAGTGTTTGCCGGGACTGTTCCGGTTTCATTTCTTCTCTTGTTATTTTGATTTAGTGTTCAGTTCAATAAACAAACATGAACACTTACCATGCCGTACTTTGGTCCAACTACTCTTCCTCATCCGACGACAAAAGCCGCATATCCAAGCATAATCTGGGACAGTTGTGGATTGGGAAAGATCCCAAATGACTACAAACACATTAAAAAACTTTAAAAGCAATGAGGCTGATGCAACAGATCAGAACGTTTAACTTAAAATGCTGTTAAAATATTAGTCTGTTCCTTCACATTATTAAGTGCAGCAAGTGCGCACACAGCAGTAGGATATGAGAGATAATGCCTCAATTAGCGGAAAACACCCTTCTCAAAAGTTACAAATGCGATTATGTATTTAATGCTTTATTAAAGGGCATTTTTACGGTGAAAATGCCTACAGCCATGTATGCCAGTTAGGCTTACACCATTTGAAAAATGGAAGTTATTTAGCCACTTCAGTTGTGATACAAACCTATCAATACATAAGGACCATGGGCTAGCTACTACTGAGCTGTGCGATTAGCTTTAAAAAAGTCATGCACTGTTTCTTTCCTTACCGCCCAGCTTGTGTGCAGTAAGGAAAGAAACAGTGCATGACTTTTTTAAAGCTAATCGCACAGCTCAAGTAGCCTAGCCCATAGGCCTATATGTATTGATAAGGTTTGTATCACAACTGAAGTGGCCAAATAACTTCCATTTTTCAAATGGTGTAGAGCCTAACTGGCATACATACTGTAGGCATTTTCACCGTAAAATGCCCCTTTATAATAAAGCATTAAATACATAATCGCATTTGTGGACACTTTTGAGAAGGGTGTTTTCCCGCTAATTGATTGCATTGTGGAACATTCGCTCTCATATCCTACTGCTGTGTGCGCATTGCTGCACTTAATAATGTGAAGGAACAGACTAATATTTTAACAACATTTTAAGTTAAACGTTCTGATCTGTTGCATCAGCCTCATTGCTTTTAAAAGTTTTTTTAATGCTAGTGGTTGTAGTCATTTGGGATCTTTCCCATCCCACAACTGTCCCAGATTATGCTTGGAATTGTAACGGCTTTTGTCGTCGGATGAGGAAGAGTAGTTGGACCAAAAGTGCAGCATGGTAAGTGTTCATGTTTGTTTATTGAACTGAACACTAAATCAAAATAACAAGAGAAGAAATGAAACCAAACAGTCCCGTAAGGTGCAAACACTAACACGGAAAATAACCACCCACAAACCCCTGTGGGAAAAAGCTGACCTAGTACGGTTCCCAATCAGAGACAACGATAGACAGCTGTCCCTGATTGAGAACCATACCCGGCCAAACATAGAAATAAAGAAACATAGAAAACAAAACATAGAATGCATCACACCCTGACCAAACCAAAATAGAGACATAAAAAGCTCCCTACGGTCAGGGCGTGACAGGAATATTTATTTCTCACGCAAAATAGGTCAACTTTTGTACTATGGGGATAATAGATGGACATAGGCTTTATTTTGCTGTTTGTTAGGCCTACTCACTCTCGTTGGCTGATGAAAAGTAAATGTGGCCAGTTCTTCCAACCTCTTCAACATGCACTTCGGAATTCAATAATTCATCCCCGATGTCTCTGTCTTCACTTGTAGCCTGTGAGAAGGATCTTAGATGCTGTGAGAAGGACCCAATCACGTAACAGGCATTGGCTAATAAGAAACAAGATATCTGAGAGAGCCTTGCGTGTAAGAAGTGCACCCCGGAAAGCGCGCAGCTGAGAAGGGAATTATCCTTATTAAGTTCAGCCCAAGGCCATGGAATTTTTACGGGGCATTATGACCACACAAAGGGGATTCCGCTGGGAAATTTGACGCATTATAAAGTGCTTGTCAAATTGTGAATGAGAGACTGATTGAAGTGTGTGCAGCCTGCGCATAAAAACTAAGCAGAGTTCATGCCTTTCATGCAGGGTATAACAGGGTGACAGCTATAACGGGACAGAACATAAATTAAAAACCTTGAAACCTGAATACTGAACACTGAGGAGATATCTACATAGTAATACAAGATAACAGGTGGAACCCTATAACGGGACAGAACATAAATTAAACCTGAAACCTGAATACTGAACACTGAGGAGATATCTACATAATAATACAAGTAGTAACAACATTTGAACTGTTATTTAGTTACATATTCGTTGTGAAAAACAACAACACAAAAAATACATTGCGGGTACAAAATCATTGGAATTAGCATTAAAACACATTCCTGTCCCCCTTCCACCCCTCTTTCCCATCTCTCCCCTCTTTCACCCCAAATGCTCTTCCACTCCCCTCTTCCCATCTCTCCCCCCTTTTACCACAAATGCTCTTCCACATACTTCAGGTGGATTTTTTCCATCTGCACACAGCGTTTATTTTAACAGCCTGCGGCCTTGGCATCAGACAAATGATCGGTCCATCAGAGTACCAACAAATATCTTCGTTTGGACTTGGCCAGAAGAATTTGTTGATGCCATTCCAGTGCAAGCACTTCATCTTTAATGTGATGTTCCTCTACATCCATGATGATGCCAGGTCATGGTCATAATTGACAACACACCACTCCCCTATGTGATTAAGTTCGATGGTGTCAGGTCGCCATGTGGTGTCAGCCTTGTCATGAGATGCAGGAGCTGGTTCGATTTTTAATATTAATTTTTTAATTTTACCTTTATTTAACCAGGCAAGTCAGTTAAGAACATATTCTTATTTCCAATGACGGCCTGGGAACAGTGGGGTTTAACTGCCTGTTCAGGGGTAGAACGACAGATTTGTACCTTGTCAGCTCGGGGGTTTGAACTCGCAACCTTCCGATTACTAGTCCAACGCTCTAACCACTAGGCTACGCTGCCGCCCCTGCAGGGTCGATGCTGCAGGGTCACCCAGAGTTGCCTCTTTGAGCTGAAAACAAGGACAGTCCAACATGCCACTATCCTTCTTGCACATACAGGTAATATCCCTGTATTTTATCTGGCCTGGTGAGACACTGATAACCTGATGACTCTTCATCGTTCCTTTAATGGCATCTGAGGCAGGCATCTGAGGTGAGAAGAGCTAGCGTATGATAAGATATGAAGAGTAACACACACCTTACACACGTTACAGTACTCAACCAGCTACTGTACAAGAGAAATGTATGTTTGTATGGGGAGGAAGGAGGGTTACCTCCGGCCCAGGCTGATTTTCAGGAGTTGAGAGGGGTGTTTGGGACTGCAGCAACGCCCATGGCTCTGAGTATCCTTGTTGAGAGGGGTGTTTGGGACTGCAGCAACACCCATGGCTCTGAGTATCCTTGTTGAGAGGGGTGTTTGGGACTGCAGCAACACCCATGGCTCTGAGTATCCTTGTTGAGAGGGGTGTTTGGGACTGCAGCAACACCCATGACTCTGAGTATCCTTGTTGAGAGGGGTGTTTGGGACTGCAGCAACACCCATGGCTCTGAGTATCCTTGTTGAGAGGGGTGTTTGGGACTGCAGCAACACCCATGACTCTGAGTATCCTTGTTGAGAGGGGTGTTTGGGACTGCAGCAACACCCATGGCTCTGAGTATCCTTGTTGAGAGGGGGTTTGGGACTGCAGCAACACCCATGACTCTGAGTATCCTTGTTGAGAGGGGTGTTTGGGACTGCAGCAACACCCATGACTCTGAGTATCCTTGTTGAGAGGGGTGTTTGGGACTGCAGCAACACCCATGGCTCTGAGTATCCTTGTTGGGATCTCTCCATCTCTTCCTTTCTGCACGCTGCACTCTGTGACCGAGTTCAGCTATTTCCCGGCACAGCCAGAAGAGGACTGGTCACCCTCAGAGCCTGGTTCCTCTCTAGGTTTCTTCCTAGGTTTTGGCCTTTCTAGGGAGATTTTCCTAGCCACCGTGCTTCTACACCTGCATTGTTTGCTGTTTTGGGGTTTTAGGTTGGGTTTCTGTACAGCACTTTGAGATATCAGCTGATGTACGAAGGGCTATATAAATACATTTGATTTGATTTGATTTGATTTCCTTCTTCCCTGTCTCTTTATCGTTCCTCCATTTCTCCATCTCTTTCTCTAGATACTTTCTCTCCTTCTTTCTGGGGCAGCATTACGTCGTCCTCTGTATTGCCGATGTCTTTCAGCTGCGCTACGAAGAGGTGTCATTCCTTCAGAAAGACCTGATTCAACGGATATGTATTTATTATTCAAATACTTTACATGGTACTTATACTGTAATTATATAATACAATTTATGAAAACAAAAACACATTTTGCAACACATTACTGCAAGATATCCATTTGTCCACCCTGTTGAGTGCATGTCCACCCTGTTACGTGAACATGGATAACAGGGTGAACAATAACAGGGTGGACATTTTGAGCTAAAATTAGAAAATATGCTCCAAGTGATCGTGATGAAGCTAGGATATTGAAATTATGAAATTCAATTAAAGTCTTTGTATGTTATGCTTTCCCACATCACATCACCCAACAGATAAGGATGAAAATGTAATAGTATGAAATCTAGATTACTCACCAGATTCACCACAGTTTTTCAGTTTTTCCACCAAGGAAGTGAAATAATTTCCTGTTTGTGATGTCATTGTATAAAATATATATATTTTCCTAAAGTGCTAGTAACCACAATGCAACAGGGTGGACAATGACTTTGAGGACGTACAGAACATAGTCAATATTCTCATAAAAAAAAAAGAAGTGCAGCATTTAACATAACAGACCATACATAAGATAATAATTTAAAATGTAGCATTTTTTCCTAATTATTCCCGTTGAAGTTGATTGAGCAGGACATTGAAAAATGGCCTCCTTCCACTGAAATATAATAGTATAAAATGTACTTAGAAGTCTGTCATTATGCTTCTGTTACCATGAAGGAGTATACACACAAGGATCCTTCTGAAATGTGATCCAGTGTCACACGCTGACCATAGTTTGCTTTGTATGTTTCTATGTTTTGTTTGGTCAGGGTGTGATCTGAGTTGGCATTCTATGTTGGATGTCTAGTTTGTCTGTTTCTGTGTTTGGGCCTGATATGGTTCTCAATCAGAGGCAGGTGTTAGTCATTGTCTCTGATTGGGAGCCATATTTAGGTAGCCTGTTTTGTATTGGGTTTTGTGGGTGATTGTTCCTGTCTTTGTGTTTGTTACACCAGATAGGGCTGTTTACTTGGTTTTTCACGTTTCTGTTTTTGTATATTGTTCTATTGTCATCTTTATTAAAGATGTAGCAAAAATAACCACGCTGCGTTTTAGTACTTTTAGTGAGCGAGACTGAATTAAATATTTGAAATATTTCTATTCATATTTGTTTTCGTCTTAGCTTTTCTTTTGATAAATGTTTTTATTCCAATCATTGTGGACGTAACATGGACTCATGGACTTCCCTACGGTCCTTGGTCAGAGAGAGAGAGAGAATGAGAGAAAGAGAACGAAGAGAGAGAGAAAGAGAACGAGAGAGAGGGAAAGAGAACGAGAGAGAGAAAAGAGAACGAGAGAGGGAAAGAGAACGAGAGAGAGGGAAAGAGAACGAGAGAGAGAAACAAGAACGAGAAAGAGAACGAGAGAGAGGGAAAGAGAACGAGAGAGAGGGAAAGAGAACGAGAGAGAGCACGAGAACGAAAAGAGAACGAGAGAGAGAGAAAGAGAACGAGAGGAGAGAGCGAGAGAGAGAAAGAGCGAGAGAGACATGTTTAATCAAACAATCAGAAGGCTCAGTCATATTTCTTCATACATTCTTAAGCATCAGTCATTTACAATGACAGAGCAGGGCTCTCATCCTTGCTAAAAATGTAGGCTAACATGTCAAATCATGGACTGATGTGATGCAACAGTAGGTTCTTTACATGATATCTGAAAACATTTGTCCTCTAGAACGTTTTGAAACCAACTGAAATTCCAACGTGTCACTTCCTGTATCTCATAGCAAACAGGAAACCAGAGCCAGTGAAATAATGCATCAGGTTGATAGACAGAATTATAACCTGTCTGGTTTCCTAGCTACTCCAAAGTCAAACAGAAGCACACTGCAACAGCTCCAGCAGTTAGCCTAGCACTCCTGAACAGCACCAGCAGTTAGCCTAACACTCCTGAACAGCTCCAGCAGTTAGCCTAGCACTCCTGAACAGCTCCAGTAGTTACCCTAGCACTCCTGAACAGCTCCAGCAGTTAGCCTAGCACTCCTGAACAGCACCAGCAGTTAGCCGAGCACTCCTGAACAGCACCAGCAGTTAGCCTAGCACTCCTGAACAGCACCAGCAGTTAGCCTAGCACTCCTGAACAGCACCAGCAGTTAGCCTAGCACTCCTGAACAGCACCAGCAGTTAGCCTAGCACTCCTGAACAGCACCAGCAGTTAGCCTAGCACTCCTGAACAGCACCAGTGATTTAGCCGAGCACTCCTGAACAGCACCAGCAGTTAGCCTAGCACTCCTGAACAGCACCAGCAGTTAGCCTAGCACTCCTGAACAGCACCAGCAGTTAGCCTAGCACTCCTGAATAGCACCAGCAGTTAGCCTAGCACTCCTGAACAGCTCCAGTGATTTAGCACCGCACCAGGGGAAGACTGAGGATGGGAGGGTATTGAATTTATTCACAGGAAGGTGGCGGCTTAATACTGACTCATAGCTGTTACGCAGTATAACTTGACTTAATTAGTCACTTAGCATGTCTCCTTTAAAAGGGCAGATGGAGATCACAGATTACAAAATAGTGTCTTAGTAATGACTAAAGACAAAGGATTTGGAAATATTGAGTGCCTATATTCAGGTACTAACAAACTGCTGAAAACAGGTCTCTCCTGGGCGTCATCAACGTGATGTTTCACATGATCACCATCTAGACATAGAGTAAGTATTTGTCGCTTGGACACGAAAGCAGTAAAGAAGCAGGTCAACTAAAACTGTATTTTAGTTTTCTTTAGTACAACGGCTTGATTTGTTTGATCGTAGACAGCTAGCCAACGCTAGCCAGCTAGCCGTCTTTGTATCAAATATAATTGTGTAGTCTAGAGCGATTTCCTAGGTTAGCCAGCCAGCTATTGTCGTTCTTTTAACGCAACGTAACGTAATCAACACTGCTAGCTAGCCAGCTAGCCCCGAATAGCAGCACAGTAGAAACTATTACACTCAACGGAACGACTTGATTAGTGTAGTGTCAACAACCCAGCCAATGCCAACTAGCCTACTTAGTCAACAACGCAGCCTCTGCCAGCTAGCCTACTTCAGCAGTACTGTATCATTTTAATCATTTTAGTCAATAAGATTCTTGCTACGTAAGCTTAACTCTCTGAACACTCGTGACGTGTAGTCCACTTGTCATTCCAATCTCCTTTGCATTAGCGTAGCCTCTTGTGTAGCCTGTCAACTATGTGTCTGTCTATCCCTGTTCTCTCCTCTCTGCACAGACCATACAAACGCTCCACACCGCGTGGCCGCGGCCACCCTAATCTGGTGGTCCCAGCGCGCACGACCCCACGTGGAGTTCCAGGTCTCCGGTAGCCTCTGGAACTGCCGATCTGCGGCCAACAAGGCAGAGTTCATCTCCGCCTATGTCTCCCTCCAGTCCCTCGACTTCTTGGCACTGACGGAAACATGGATCACCACAGACAACACTGCTACTCCTACTGCTCTCTCTTCGTCTGCCCACGTGTTCTCGCACACCCCGAGAGCTTCTGGTCAGCGGGTGGTGGCACCGGGATCCTCATCTCTCCCAAGTGGTCATTCTCTTTCTCCTTACCCCATCTGTCTATCGCCTCCTTTGAATTCCATGCTGTCACAGTTACCAGCCCTTTCAAGCTTAACATCCTTATCATTTATCGCCCTCCAGGTTCCCTCGAGAGTTCATCAATGAGCTTGATGCCTTGATAAGCTCCTTTCCTGAGGACGGCTCACCTCTCACAGTTCTGGGCGACTTTAACCTCCCACGCCTACCTTTGACTCATTCCTCTCTGCCTCCTTCTTTCCACTCCTCTCCTCTTTTGACCTCACCCTCTCACCTTCCCCCTACTCACAAGGCAGGAAATACGCTCGACCTCATCTTTACTAGATGCTGTTCTTCCACTAACCTCGTTGCAACTCCCCTCCAAGTCTCCGACCACTACCTTGTATCCTTTTCCCTCTCGCTCTCATCCAACACTTCCCACACTGCCCCTACTCGGATGGTATCGCGCCGTCCCAACCTTCGCTCTCTCCCCCGCTACTCTCTCCTCTTCCATCCTATCATCTCTTCCCTCTGCTCAAACCTTCTCCAACCTATCTCCTGATTCTGCCTCCTCAACCCTCCTCTCCTCCCTTTCTGCATCCTTTGACTCTCTATGTCCCCTATCCTCCAGGCCGGCTCGGTCCTCCCTCCCGCTCCGTGGCTCGACGACTCATATGCGAGCTCACAGAACAGCTCCGGGCAGCCGAGCGGAAATGGAGGAAAACTCGCCTCCCTGCGGACCTGACATCCTTTCACTCCCTCCTCTCTACATTTTCCTCTTCTCTCTCTGCTGCTAAAGCCACTTTCTACCACTCTAAATTCCAAGCATCTGCCTCTAACCCTAGGAAGCTCTTTGCAACCTTCTCTCCTCCCTCCTGAATCCTCCTCCCCCTCCCCCCTCCTCCCTCTCTGCAGATGACTTCGTCAACCATTTTTGAAAAGAAGGTCGACGACATCCGATCCTCGTTTGCTAAGTCAAACGACACCGCTGGTTCTGCTCACACTGCCCTACCCTGTGCTCTGACCTCTTTCTCCCTCTCTCTCCAGATGAAATCTCGCGTCTTGTGACGGCCGGTCAGCCTCTACAACCTGCCCGCTGACCCTATCCCCTCCCTCTCTTCTCCAGACCATTTCCGGAGACCTCTCCCTACCTCACCCGCTCATCAACTCATCCCTGACCGCTGGCTACGTCCCTTCCGTCTTCAAGAGAGCGAGAGTTGCACCCCTTCTGAAAAAACCTACACTCGATCCCTCCGATGTCAACAACTACAGACCAGTATCCCTTCTTTCTTTCTCTCCAAAACTCTTGAACGTGCCGTCCTTGGCCAGCTCTCCCGCTATCTCTCTCAGAATGACCTTCTTGATCCAAATCAGTCAGGTTTCAAGACTAGTCATTCAACTGAGACTGCTCTTCTCTGTATCACGGAGGCGCTCCGCACTGCTAAAGCTAACTCTCTCCTCTGCTCTCATCCTTCTAGACCTATCGGCTGCCTTCGATACTGTGAACCATCAGATCCTCCTCTCCACCCTCTCCGAGTTGGGCATCTCCGGCGCGGCCCACGCTTGGATTGCGTCCTACCTGACAGGTCGCTCCTACCAGGTGGCGTGGCGAGAATCCGTCTCCACACCACGTGCTCTCACCACTGGTGTCCCCAGGGCTCTGTTCTAGGCCCTCTCCTATTCTCGCTATACACCAAGTCACTTGGCTCTGTCATAACCTCACATGGTCTCTCCTATCATTGCTATGCAGACGACACAATTAATCTTCTCCTTTCCCCCTTCTGATGACCAGGTGGCGAATCGCATCTCTGCATGTCTGGCAGACATATCCGTGTGGATGACGGATCACCACCTCAAGCTGAACCTCGGCAAGACGGAGCTGCTCTTCCTCCCGGGAAGGACTGCCCGTTCCATGATCTCGCCATCACGGTTGACAACTCCATTGTGTCCTCCTCCCAGAGCGCTAAGAACCTTGGCGTGATCCTGGACAACACCCTGTCGTTCTCAACTAACATCAAGGCGGTGGCCCGTTCCTGTAGGTTCATGCTCTACAACATCCGCAGAGTACGACCCTGCCTCACACAGGAAGCGGCGCAGGTCCTAATCCAGGCACTTGTCATCTCCCCGTCTGGATTACTGCAACTCGCTGTTGGCTGGGCTCCCTGCCTGTGCCATTAAAAACCTACAACTCATCCAGAACGCCGCAGCCCGTCTGGTGTTCAACCTTCCCAAGTTCTCTCACGTCACCGCTCCTCCGCTCCTCCACTGGCTTCCAGTTGAAGCTCGCATCCGCTACAAGACCATGGTGCTTGCCTACGGAGCTGTGAGGGAACGGCACCTCAGTACCTCCAGGCTCTGATCAGGCCCTACACTCCAAACAAGGGCACTGCGTTCATCCACCTCTGGCCTGCTCGCCTCCCTACCACTGAGGAAGTACAGTTCCCGCTCAGCCCAGTCAAAACTGTTCGCTGCTCTGGCCCCCAATGGTGGAACAAACTCCTCACGACGCCAGGACAGCGGAGTCAATCACCACCTTCCGGAGACACCTGAAACCCCACCTCTTTAAGGAATACCTAGGATAGGATAAAGTAATCCCTCTCACCCCCTCCCCTGAAAAGATTTAGATGCACTACTGTTCCACTGGAGGTCATAAGGTGAATGCACCAATTTGTAAGTCGCTCTGGATAAGAGCGTCTGCTAAATGACTTAAATGTTAAATGTAAAATGTCTTTATTTTAAACAGAAGTTTCTGGAGTTCCCTAACAGCTGCTTCAGTCTCTCTCCTGTCACCGTGGAGCCCATGCCCCATTGTTACCCCCTACATCCTTACCTCTCCCCTCCTCAGGCCCACTCCCCCACTTACCCCCTGCTTACCCCTCCCTCAGAAAGAGAACAGTCCTTCAGGGGTCTAAAAGGTTGTGGACTGATGCTTAGCAACAGCATTCCATTGCCCTGAGTAGCAGTAAGCCCCTCAATGCAGCCTTTGATGTGTCGGTCAGATTGACGGGGCTTTAACACATTGTCTTCATTCCAGATGTACGTATAAGGGGATAAAAGAAAGTGATGTTTACACTTTTTTCAGTTATAATTAAACCGTGTTCCTGATGATTATGATTCCTCAAGTGGTGGGTGGGAGATGGAGCGTAAGGAGGAGATGATTCGTCCAGGGAGGTCTGACTGAAGCAAAACTACTGAGTGCAATTTCAGGAATTATCCTCTTTATTGAAGCGTTTCTCTATATGACTTTCCACACCAACAGGTGACAGACCAACAGGTGACAGACCAACAGGTGACAGACCAACAGGTGACAGACCAACAGTTAAAATACATAAACAAAAGAACAATGTTGTTCACAGTGATATCTGGAACAGTCAGCTATACATACAATAGAAGGAGCAACACTACAAGTTCAAATTCCAATAACTTTATTGAGAACTGAACATCTCAAGGGCTCCAACAGCACATCTGCCATATTAGTGAGCACAGCTGTTGTGTATGATGCATTCTCATGAAATTACATGAATTGCTGTGATAACGCATAGCAGATAAATTATGATATAAACCCTCAGTCAGTAATAAGCCTCAAGGATCATGTTGTGGAAACAACCCTGAGCTCGATCACAAGTACTATGTCACACACCTCCCAGAGGTCCCTTTAACAAACCTCCCAGAGGCCCCCCTAACAAACACCCCAGAGTCCCTCTAGC
>NW_027039696.1:0-62500 GCF_034236695.1 Oncorhynchus nerka | reverse complement strand
TGAAGCCTTAACGTCTCTGATTTATCATATGGCATGGGTCCATCAAATATAATCCATTTATTTCAGAGTTGAGTAGATGGCTACGAAAGCCAAACCTGGTTTACAGTGAGTAACTGTATCTTCGTGAATATAGTGTAGGACAGGCTTGTATTCGCTTAAACAAACATAATAACAGGACAGACATGGAACTCCTGTTGATTCAAGAGGGTTTGGTGCATTATTTTTTGGTATCTAATCCATTTGTCTGTGCATCTGAACCAAAACAGATTCACAGTATTTCTAGACAATATCTGGAAAGTCAAACATATTGCGTATGTTATAATGGTCTTTGAAAGTGATCCCTTAATGCACTGAAACTATAACTCATGTGAGCCGAAGTGAGTTGTGCATCTCAGATGTCGTGTATTTCAAGTATACTTCAGGTTGTGCCAAGATGTTGCGTTAGTCATTACTTCTCTCTTGACTTTTGAAGCTCCGGCATTTATCTTGTAGATTTATGATAGGACAGGCATCCAGATGTTTTAGGAGGATCTTTCTATGTGGGGATGATTTCAGGATCCTGCTGACAGAAGCACAGTTACAGGACGATTACTGTTGTTCTAGTTTTTTTCCCCCACTGTCCCCGGTTTTATTCGAAACTTTCAGAAGTTAGACATCATCTAATTAACCAGTATGGTCAATATACCACGGCTAAGGTGTCACACGCTGACCATAGTTTGCTTTGTATGTTTCTATGTTTTGTTTGGTCAGGGTGTGATCTGAGTGGGCATTCTATGTTGTGTGTCTAGTTTGTCTGTTTCTGTGTTTGGCCTGATATGGTTCTCAATCAGAGGCAGGTGTTAGTCATTGTCTCTGATTGGGAACCATATTTAGGTAGCCTGTTTGGTGTTGGGTTTTGTGGGTGATTGTTCCTGTCTCTGTGTTTGCACCAGATAGGGCTGGTTTGGTTTTGCACATGGCTTGTTTTGCACATGGCTTGTTTTGTTAGTCTATTCATGTATAGTTTCTTGATTAAAGAACCATGAATAATAACCACGCTGCGTTTTGGTCCGCCTCTCCTTCGACTCAAGAAAACCGTTACATAAGGACTGTTCTTACGCAACGCGGAGTGCCTGGATACAGCCCTTAGCCGTGGCATATTGGCCGTATATCACAAACCCCTGAGGTACCTTATTTCTATTAGAAACTAGTTACCAATGTAATTAGAGCAGTAAAAGAAAATACTTTGTCATGCCCATGGTAGACGGTCTGATACATCACAGCTTTCAGCCAATCAGCATTTAGAGCTCGAACCACCCAGTTTATAATGCAAATTAAATTCTAAACTCCCGAGTGGCGCAGTAGTTCAAGGACAAGAAGCAGTGCGGCTTGTTCGGGTTGTGTTTCAGAGGACGCGCGACTAGACAAAACTGTAGCTACCATTTGGATACCACAAAATTGTGGAGAAATAGGGGTAAAACCAATTATTCTTAAGTTTTCTCAAGATTATATAAAGGACAGATTTTTCGGTAACACTTTACAATGAGGTTACTTTGGTAAAGGGTTTATAAGGTTATTCTTATTGTAGGTGAACATATACCAAAACTATTCCTCATAGTTTGTAGCCTAGTCACCTTCCCATCTGTCATACCAAAGGTTTCTCTGTTGTCCTAATTCAACCAGACAACTCATCTCCCTGTCAGGACTTGAAAGGTTGATATTTTTAGACGTGACATGTTGCCGAGAGATGATTCAGTTGACTGAGTCACAGAGGTCAGCTTTGAACAGCAGACCATCCCAGAGCCATACATTTAAATGCATGGCTCTGGACCATTCCAAAGGCATTTCAGAACATTCATTTGAGCAAACTTATTTCAGATTCAGAACACTCATTTGAGCAAACTCCTTTCAGATTCAGAACATTAATTTCAGCAAACTCATTTCAGATTCGGAACATTAATTTCAGTTTCCTTATTTCAGTTTCAGAATACTCATTTCAGCATACTTCATTCTAACAGTGCAGAAATATATAACAATACACAACAATACACAATACACACAAATATAGAAATATTAGGATGAGAAATAGAAACACAAAATGTATAGGTTTGGTCCCATGTTTCATGAGCTGAAGTATAAGGTCCCAGAAATGTTCCATACGCACATAAATTTGTTTACATCCCTGTTAGTGAACATTTCTACTTTGCCATGTTAATCCATCCACCTGATAGGTGTGGAATATGAAGAAGCTGATTAAACAGCATGATCATTATTACACAGGTGCACCTTGTGCTGGGTGCAATACAAGGCCACTCTAAGATGTGCAGTTTTGTGGCACAACACAATGCCACAGATGTCTCAAGTTTTGAGGGAGTGTGCAATTGGCATTCTGACTGCATTCTGACTGCAGGCATTCAAGTCCACCAGAGCTGTTGCCAGATAATGTAATGTTATTTTCTCTCCATAAGCCGCTTTGGCAGCGATTACAGCCTCGGGTCTTCTTAGGCTTATGACGCTACAAGCTTGGCACACCTGTATTTGGGGTGTTTCTCCCGTTCTTCTCTGCAGATCCTCTAAAGCTCTGTCAGGTTGGATGGGGAGCGTCGCTGCAAAGCTATTTTCAAGTCTCTCCAGAGATGTTCAATTGGGTTCAAGTCCGGGCTCTGGCTGGGCCACTCAAGGACATTCAGAGACTTGTCACAAAGCCACTCCTGCATTATCTTGGCTGTGTGCTTAGGGTCGTTGTCCTGTTAGAAGGTGAACATTCACTCCAGTCTGAGGTCCTGATCGCTCTGGAACAAGTTTTCAACAAGGATCTCTCTGTACTTTGCTCTGTTCATCTTTCCCTCGATCCTCACTAGTCTCCCAGTCACTGCAGCTGAAAAGCTTCCCCACAGCATGATGCTTCCACCACCATGCTTCACCATAGGGATGGTGCCAGGTTTTCTCCAGATGTGACACTCGGCATTCAGGCCAAAGAGTTGATGGAGGGCACTGTGTTCTTGGGGACCTTCAATGCTGCAGACATTTTTTTGGTTCCCTTCCCCAGGTCTGTGCCTCGACAAAATCCTGTCTCTGAGCTCTTTGGACAAATCTTTAACCTTGTGGCTTGGTTGTGGCTCTGACATGCACTGTCAACTGTGGGACCTTATATAGAAAGGATTGTGACTTTCCAAATCATGTCCAATCAATTGAATTTACCACAGGTGGACTCTAATCAAGTTGTAGAAACATCTCAAGGATGATCAATGGGAACAGGATGCACCTGAACTTAATTTCGAGTCTCATAGCAAAGGGTCTGAATACATATGTAAATAAGGTATTTTTTTGTTTTTATTTTTATTAAATGTGTAAACATTTCTAAAAACCTGTTTTCAGTTTGTCATTATGGGGTATTATGTGTAGATTGATGCCAAAATAATTTAACGTAACAAAATGGGGGAAAAGTCAAGGGGCCTAAATATTTTATGAATGCCCTGTATATGTTAAAGCACGTGTAGCGTAGACTACGAGTTTCTATGAATTTCAGTTTTTTTTGTTTTCAAATATCAATTTATGATGTGCGGTGACTTGAAACAGCTCGACTGACCAACTGTCACATTTAATTAGCGACTAGGAACCAGCCCTGTGGCACTGTATCTCTGTTCTCAAGGTTGTCTCACTACCGTCACATTCACATCCACTACTTCTATTCTCCCTTCTAACACAGGCCACTGCTTTAAATTAAAAAATATTTGAAAGTAGTATTTTACTACTTTACTTTAAACAATTATTTTAAAGTTGTTGAGACCCTGAGCAACTGAACACTATTGTTCTGGTGTTTTCACTCAGTAACCTCTGGACACAGAGACACACACACACACAGAGACCGAGAGACAGCGAGAGAGAGAGAGACAGAGACAGAGACAGAGAGACAGAGAGAGAGAGACAGAGAGACAGACACACACACAGAGACAGAGACAGAGAGACAGACACACACAGAGAGACAGAGAGACAGACACACACACAGAGACAGAGAGACAGACACACACAGAGAGACAGACACACACACAGAGACAGAGAGACAGACACACACACAGGGACAGAGAGACAGACACACACACAGAGACAGAGAGACAGACACACACACAGAGACAGAGAGACAGACACACACAGAGACAGAGAGACAGACACACACAGAGACAGACACACACACAGAGACAGAGAGACAGACACACACACAGAGACAGAGAGACAGACACACACACAGAGACAGAGAGACAGACACACACACACAGACAGAGAGACAGACACACACACAGAGACAGAGAGACAGACACACACAGAGACAGAGAGACAGACACACACAGAGACAGACACACACACAGAGACAGAGAGACAGACACACACACAGAGACAGAGAGACAGACACACACACAGAGACAGAGAGACAGACACACACACACACAGACAGAGAGACAGACACACACAGAGACAGAGAGACAGACACACACAGAGAGACAGACACACACACACAGAGACAGAGAGACAGACACACACAGAGAGACAGACACACACACAGAGACAGACACACACAGAGACAGAGAGACAGACACACACACAGAGACAGAGAGACAGACACACACACACAGACAGAGAGACAGACACACACAGAGACAGAGAGACAGACACACACAGAGAGACAGACACACACACAGAGACAGAGAGACAGACACACACAGAGAGACAGAGAGACAGACACACACACAGAGACAGAGAGACAGACACACACATCTGAAATGAGTGTGCTGAAATGAGTATGCTGAAATGAGTATGCTGAAAGCGGAGTGGTGCCTGGAAAATAACTTGTTCCTCAACGTCAACAAAACAAAGGAGCTGATCGTGGACTTTAGGAGACTGCAGAGGGAGGGGAGCACGCCCTCATCGACATCGACAGGTCCGCAGCGGAGAAGGTGAAAAGCTTCAAGTTGCTCGGTGTACACATCACTGACAATCTGAAATGGTCCACCCACACTGGCAGTGTGATGAAGAAGGCGCAACAGCGCCTCAGGAAGCTGAATAAATTTGTCTTGGCATCTAAAAACAAACTTTTTACAGATGCACCATCGCGAGCATCCTGTCTGGCGTATCACCGGCTGGTACCGGCAACTGCACCGTCCTCAACCCCGGTTCTCTCCAGAGGGTGGATCGGTCCGCCCAACGCATCACCGGGGGTACACTGCCTGCCCTCCAGGACACCTACAGCACCCAGTGTCACAGGAAGGACAAGAAGATCATCAAGGACCTCAGCCACCCGAGCCATGGTCTGTTCACCCCGCCACCATCCAGAAGGCGAGATCACTACATGTGCATCAAAGCTGGGATCGAGAGACTGAAAAACACCTTCTATCTCAAGACCATCAGACTGTTAAATAGTCAACACTAGCTGGCCTCCTCCTAGTACCCTGCCCTAAACTCAATCACTGACACTAGATGGCTACCACCCGGTCACTCTACCCTGCACCTTAGAGACTGCTGCCCTGTTGACATAGTCATGGAACACTGGTCACTGTTCTACCTGCTGGTACTCTACCCTGCACCTTAGAGACTGCTGCCCTGTTGACATAGTCATGGAACACTGGTCAATGTTCTACCTGCTGGTACTCTACCCTGCACCTTA
The DNA here is from genome assembly GCF_034236695.1 of Oncorhynchus nerka. Lineage (NCBI taxonomy): Eukaryota > Metazoa > Chordata > Actinopteri > Salmoniformes > Salmonidae > Oncorhynchus > Oncorhynchus nerka. The sequence goes on along the minus strand of NW_027039696.1, from coordinate 56,862 downwards.
GAGACTGCTGCCCTGTTGACATAGTCATGGAACACTGGTCACTGTTCTACCTGCTGGTACTCTACCCTGCACCTTAGAGGCTGCTGCCCTATGTACATAGTCATGGAACACTGGTCACTGTTCTACCTTCTGGTATTCTACCCTGTACCTTAGAGACTGCTGCCCTATGGACATAGTCATGGAACACTGGTCACTGTTCTACCTTCTGGTATTCTACCCTGTACCTTAGAGACTGCTGCCCTATGTACATAGTCATGGAACACTGGTCACTGTTCTACCTTCTGGTATTCTACCCTGTACCTTAGAGACTGCTGCCCTATGTACATAGTCATGGAACACTGGTCACTGTTCTACCTGCTGGTACTCTACCCTGCACCTTAGAGACTGCTGCCCTGTTGACATAGTAATGGAACACTGGTCACTGTTCTACCTGCTGGTACTCTACTCTGCACCTTAGAGGCTGCTGCCCTATGTACATAGTCATGGAACACTGGTCACTGTTCTACCTGCTGGTATTCTACCCTGCACCTTAGAGACTGCTGCCCTATGTACATAGTCATGGAACAATGGTCACTGTTCTACCTGCTGGTACTCTACCCTGCACCTTAGACTGCTGCCCTGTTGACATAGTCATGGAACACTGGTCACTGTTCTACCTGCTGGTACTCTACCCTGCACCTTAGACTGCTGCCCTGTTGACATAGTCATGGAACACTGGTCACTGTTCTACCTGCTGGTACTCTACCCTGCACCTTAGACTGCTGCCCTGTTGACATAGTCATGGAACACTGGTCACTGTTCTACCTGCTGGTACTCTACCCTGCACCTTAGAGACTGCTGCCCTGTTGACATAGTCATGGAACACTGGTCACTGTTCTACCTGCTGGTACTCTACCCTGCACCTTAGAGACTGCTGCCCTGTTGACATAGTCATGGAACACTGGTCAATGTTCTACCTGCTGGTACTCTACCCTGCACCTTAGAGACTGCTGCCCTGTTGACATAGTCATGGAACACTGGTCACTGTTCTACCTGCTGGTACTCTACCCTGCACCTTAGAGACTGCTGCCCTGTTGACATAGTCATGGAACACTGGTCACTGTTCTACCTGCTGGTACTCTACCCTGCACCTTAGAGGCTGCTGCCCTATGTACATAGTCATGGAACACTGGTCACTGTTCTACCTTCTGGTATTCTACCCTGTACCTTAGAGACTGCTGCCCTATGGACATAGTCATGGAACACTGGTCACTGTTCTACCTTCTGGTATTCTACCCTGTACCTTAGAGACTGCTGCCCTATGTACATAGTCATGGAACACTGGTCACTGTTCTACCTTCTGGTATTCTACCCTGTACCTTAGAGACTGCTGCCCTATGTACATAGTCATGGAACACTGGTCACTGTTCTACCTGCTGGTACTCTACCCTGCACCTTAGAGACTGCTGCCCTGTTGACATAGTAATGGAACACTGGTCACTGTTCTACCTGCTGGTATTCTACCCTGCACCTTAGAGGCTGCTGCCCTGTTGACATAGTCATGGAACACTGGTCACTGTTCTACCTGCTGGTACTCTACCCTGCACCTTAGACTGCTGCCCTGTTGACATAGTAATGGAACACTGGTCACTGTTCTACCTGCTGGTACTCTACCCTGCACCTTAGAGACTGCTGCCCTGTTGACATAGTCATGGAACACTGGTCACTGTTCTACCTGCTGGTACTCTACCCTGCACCTTAGAGACTGCTGCCCTGTTGACATAGTCATGGAACACTGGTCACTGTTCTACCTGCTGGTACTCTACCCTGCACCTTAGAGACTGCTGCCCTATGTACATAGTAATGGAACACTGGTCACTGTTCTACCTGCTGGTATTCTACCCTGCACCTTAGACTGCTGCCCTATGGACATAGTCATGGAACACTGGTCACTGTTCTACCTGCTGGTATTCTACCCTGCACCTTAGACTGCTGCCCTATGGACATAGTCATGGAACACTGGTCACTGTTCTACCTGCTGGTATTCTACTCTGCACCTTAGAGACTGCTGCCCTGTTGACATAGTAATGGAACACTGGTCACTGTTCTACCTGCTGGTACTCTACCCTGCACCTTAGAGACTGCTGCCCTGTTGACATAGTAATGGAACACTGGTCACTGTTCTACCTGCTGGTACTCTACCCTGCACCTTAGAGGCTGCTGCCCTGTTGACATAGTCATGGAACACTGGTCACTGTTCTACCTGCTGGTATTCTACCCTGCACCTTAGAGACTGCTGCCCTGTTGACATAGTCATGGAACACTGGTCACTGTTCTACCTGCTGGTACTCTACCCTGCACCTTAGAGACTGCTGCCCTATGTACATAGTCATTGAACACTGGTCACTGTTCTACCTGCTGGTACTATACCCTGCACCTTAGAGACTGCTGCCCTGTTGACATAGTAATGGAACACTGGTCACTGTTCTACCTGCTGGTATTCTACCCTGCACCTTAGAGGCTGCTGCCCTGTTGACATAGTCATGGAACACTGGTCACTGTTCTACCTGCTGGTACTCTACCCTGCACCTTAGACTGCTGCCCTATGGACATAGTCATGGAACACTGGTCACTGTTCTACCTGCTGGTACTCTACTCTGCACCTTAGAGGCTGCTGCCCTATGTACATAGTCATGGAACACTGGTCACTGTTCTACCTGCTGGTATTCTACCCTGCACCTTAGAGACTGCTGCCCTGTTGACATAGTCATGGAACACTGGTCACTGTTCTACCTGCTGGTACTCTACCCTGCACCTTAGAGACTGCTGCCCTATGTACATAGTCATGGAACACTGGTCACTGTTCTACCTTCTGGTATTCTACCCTGTACCTTAGAGACTGCTGCCCTATGTACATAGTCATGGAACACTGGTCACTGTTCTACCTGCTGGTACTCTACCCTGCACCTTAGAGACTGCTGCCCTGTTGACATAGTCATGGAACACTGGTCACTGTTCTACCTGCTGGTACTCTACTCTGCACCTTAGAGGCTGCTGCCCTATGTACATAGTCATGGAACACTGGTCACTGTTCTACCTGCTGGTATTCTACCCTGCACCTTAGAGACTGCTGCCCTGTTGACATAGTCATGGAACACTGGTCACTGTTCTACCTGCTGGTACTCTACCCTGCACCTTAGACTGCTGCCCTGTTGACATAGTCATGGAACACTGGTCACTGTTCTACCTGCTGGTACTCTACCCTGCACCTTAGACTGCTGCCCTGTTGACATAGTCATGGAACACTGGTCACTGTTCTACCTGCTGGTACTCTACCCTGCACCTTAGACTGCTGCCCTGTTGACATAGTCATGGAACACTGGTCACTGTTCTACCTGCTGGTACTCTACCCTGCACCTTAGAGACTGCTGCCCTGTTGACATAGTCATGGAACACTGGTCACTGTTCTACCTGCTGGTACTCTACTCTGCACCTTAGAGGCTGCTGCCCTATGTACATAGTCATGGAACACTGGTCACTGTTCTACCTGCTGGTACTCTACTCTGCACCTTAGAGGCTGCTGCCCTATGTACATAGTCATGGAACACTGGTCACTGTTCTACCTGCTGGTATTCTACCCTGCACCTTAGAGACTGCTGCCCTGTTGACATAGTCATGGAACACTGGTCACTGTTCTACCTGCTGGTACTCTACCCTGCACCTTAGACTGCTGCCCTGTTGACATAGTCATGGAACACTGGTCACTGTTCTACCTGCTGGTACTCTACCCTGCACCTTAGACTGCTGCCCTGTTGACATAGTCATGGAACACTGGTCACTGTTCTACCTGCTGGTACTCTACCCTGCACCTTAGAGACTGCTGCCCTGTTGACATAGTCATGGAACACTGGTCACTGTTCTACCTGCTGGTACTCTACCCTGCACCTTAGACTGCTGCCCTATGGACATAGTCATGGAACACTGGTCACTGTTCTACCTGCTGGTACTCTACCCTGCACCTTAGACTGCTGCCCTGTTGACATAGTCATGGAACACTGGTCACTGTTCTACCTGCTGGTACTCTACCCTGCACCTTAGAGACTGCTGCCCTGTTGACATAGTCATGGAACACTGGTCACTGTTCTACCTGCTGGTACTCTACCCTGCACCTTAGACTGCTGCCCTGTTGACATAGTCATGGAACACTGGTCACTGTTCTACCTGCTGGTACTCTACCCTGCACCTTAGAGACTGCTGCCCTGTTGACATAGTCATGGAACACTGGTCACTGTTCTACCTGCTGGTACTCTACCCTGCACCTTAGAGACTGCTGCCCTGTTGACATAGTCATGGAACACTGGTCACTGTTCTACCTGCTGGTACTCTACTCTGCACCTTAGAGGCTGCTGCCCTATGTACATAGTCATGGAACACTGGTCACTGTTCTACCTTCTGGTATTCTACCCTGTACCTTAGAGACTGCTGCCCTATGTACATAGTCATGGAACACTGGTCACTGTTCTACCTTCTGGTATTCTACCCTGTACCTTAGAGACAGCTGCCCTATGGACATAGTCATGGAACACTGGTCACTGTTCTACCTTCTGGTATTCTACCCTGTACCTTAGAGACTGCTGCCCTATGGACATAGTCATGGAACACTGGTCACTTTAAGTCTTGTTTACATCCTGTTTTACCACACAGGAGGTTGGTGGCACCTACCTGGGAGGACAGACTCAAATCAAATTTTATTTGCTTGAGGGGAAACAGTGGAATGGTTTCATAGTGGAATGATGCCATACCATTTGTTCCATTCAAGTCATTATTATGAGCCGTTCTCCCCTCAGCAGCCTCCACTTACATGTACAGTATATACTGTATTCTAGTCAGGGAAAATCCTATTGAAATATTGCTGTGCATATACTATTGTTCAGATGTAGAACATATTTTATCCACATACTGTCCATATTGTCAATACATCCCATCACACACACACATACACTGCATTCAGACCCCATCCCTTTTTCCACATTTTGGCCTTGGTCTAAAATGGATCCCCCCCAAAAATCTACCCTCATCAATCTAAACACAATACCTCATAATGACAAAGCAAACACAGGGTTTTAGAAATTTTGGCAAATGTATAACAATAAATAAAAACCAGAAATACCTTATTTACATATGCATTCAGACCCTTTGCATGAGACTCGAAATTGAACACAGGTGCATCCCGTTTCCATTGATCATCCTTGAGATGTTTCTACAACTTGATTTGAGTCCATCTGTGGTAAATTCAATTGATTGGACAAGATTTGGAAAGGCACACACCTGTCTATATAAGGTCCCACAGTTGACAGTGTATGTCAGAGCAAAAACCAAGCCACAAGGTCAAAGACCTTGTCCGAAGAGCTCCGAGACAGGATTGTGTTGAGGCACAGACCTGGGGAAGGGTACCAAAAAATGTCTGCAGCATTGAAGGTCCCCAAGACTCTTCCTAGAGCTGGCCACCCATCCAAACTGAGCAATTGGGGTAGAAGGGTCTTAGTCAGGGAGTTGACCAAGAACCCGGTTATCACTGTGACAGAGCTCCAGAGTTCCTCTAGGGAGATGGGAGACCCTTAGAAGGACAACCAACTCTGTAGCACTCCACCAATCAGGTCTTTATGGTAGAGTGGCCAGACGGAAGCCACTCCTCAGTAAAAGGAACATGACAGCTTGCTTGAAGTTTGTCAACAGGCACCTAAAGGACTCTCCGATTAAACCAATATAGCACTCTTTGGTCTGAATGCCAAGCGTCACGTCTGGAGGACACCTTGCACCATCCCTACGGTGAAGCATGGTTTGTGTTTGAGTTTATTTAATTTTTACAGGGACAGTGCACATTAATCAACGTTTCAGTAAAAGTGCAGGTTTTAGCCAGCTGGCTAATTTTCCACCGCAGTCCCTGGGCAGGTTATTAAAAACAATTACAATATAGACAATCATTGAGCAGTGAGCACACGCAGAGCAACATCGGACAAGCAAGACATAGCATACAGACAGAGTAACATAGGACATGCAAGACATAGCATACAGACAGAGTAACATAGGACAAGCAAGACGTAGCATACAGACAGAGCAACATAGGACAAGCAAGACATAGCATACAGACAGAGCAATACAGAACAAAAACCAACAAGACCAAATCCATAAAAGCAACAAAGTGTTTCCACACCTCACAAGCTACAGACAACATGGAAAGCAGAAACACACAGCTAGGGATTATGTTCACAAATCTGATTGACCTTTAGCCATTTATTCATACATTTTGTGAAAGTGTGATAGGTGGTGCAGTTATGTGTGTCTGATGGCAGTGTATTCCAGACATGGGAAGCTCTCACAGAGAAAGCGGATTTACTAAAGGTGCTTTTCCTTAATAAGGGAACTATACAGTCACCTCTCATGGCAGACCTTGTGGATCTGCTGCCATGTGTTTGGGTTTTCTGTTTATCAAAAATACTGAGTGGAGGGGAGCCAGGCCATTTAGGATCTTGAATACAACACATGCGTTGGTGTATTGCACAGGATTTTCCCAAGTCAGGAGCTCATGCTTTCTGAGAATGTAACAGGCTATTGGGTTTCAAATCAAGCACTTTGAAAACATGTTTGTAGACAGACTGAATAGGTTTTAATATTACAGCAAGCTTTTACAGCAAGCTTTGGCCCAACTAGTCAAGCAGTACGTTAAGTGGGGAGTATCATAGATTTGAAGTACAGTTTTGCTACCTCTGTAGTCAAACAATTTCATATAAATCTGAAATTAGCTAAGTTGAATTTGGTTATTTGAATGAGCTTTTTCACATGCTTTTAAAAGAGAGGTTGGAATCAAGTATGATGCCAAGGTACTTAAAATCAGATACCACCTGGGGCTTCTCCCTGACACATGGACATCTGGCTCAGTAGCCAGATCTGTTGCCCTCTTTTTGAATAACATGCAAACAGTTTTTTTCACATTGAGATGCAAACACGTGTCACTGAGCCACTTTGTAACCTGGACCAATACAGTAGTGAGTTCTTGTGCAGCTTGTTGTTTGCTCTTTGCATGCACATATATCACTGTATCATCTGCATACATTTGAACTTCAGACCCAGTACAGACAGAAGGCAGATCATTAATGTACAGGCTGAACAGGAGGGGCCCCAGTATGGACCCTTGGGGCACGCCCACATCATAGCTAAGAGTGGGCGACAGCTCATTGCTCACTCTGACACACTGAGTTGTGCCTTCAAGGTATGATTTCATCCATCTCAAGGGGGAAAAGTTGAACTTGGACAATTTTGTGCTGAGAATCTCATGGTTAAAACCTCTTATGCTCTTATTCTCTTATTAAAACTTGTTATGGAGCAAGCGAATTTTCGCAGTCTTAAAAAAAAAAATCGCGCAACATTTCAGCGCCCTGCTATTCATGCCAGGAATATGGTACGTTCATTTGGTTAGTTTGTGTGCAAAGGAAACAGTCAGACCTTTCCAAAAGTGTTTAAATCACGCCTGTGCCATTTACAGAACGTGCGTTTCGGTCGAATAGGTCATGAAAATCTGTTCACTGAAAGTGTAAAAATATATTCTTCCGCGCCTGCAGGCAATTGTTTACAGAGAACAGAATTAAATAGAGCCGCGTTCTCATTGGCTACAGCTTCCCCATGCTGTCTACAGTTACGTCATTAGTTTCGCAATTGATTCTTGGTCTAACCCAAACAAGAGAACTACTTTCCTACTGCCACCGCCCAGATTTTCGAGCGACCATTTTCAGCCATGTATTTCTCAACGGACCAGCTAACGATTCCACACGGTCTCATGAGGTATTTTATCGCTTATTAACGTGTAATAATACCTAAAGTAGCATTACAAACGTATTTCGAAGTGTTTTGTGAAAGTTTATCGTCGACTTTTGGCATTTTAAAAAAATGACGTTACGTTATAAAATGCTAATTTTTTACTCCATTCTCAAGGTATTCCTAGCTCGATATCTAGGCTATATATGGACCGATTTAATCGAAAAAAGACCCTAAATGATGTTTATGGGACATCTAGGAGTGCCAAGAATGAAGCTCGTCAAAGGTAAGGAATGTTTTATATTTTATTTCAGCCTTTTCGTTTGCGAGCGCTAACGAAAAATCTGTCGTTTTTTTGTAATGCTGCATTTCTGTGAGGTTGCATGGTACAGATAATAGCGTCTCATGCTTTCCCCGAAAAGCATTTTACAAATCTGACTTGGTGAATAGATTCACAACGAGTGTAGCTTTAATTTGGTATATTGGATGTCAATTTTGATGACATTTTGATTTTTATCATAAACTATGCGTGGTGCACTTGAAATTTCAGAAATTTCAATTCCTATATAGGAAGCGCTTCCATATTAAGGGGGCAGTATTTTCACGTCCGGATGAAAAGCGTTCCCAAAGTAAACTACTCAGGCCCAGAAGCTATAATATGCATATAATTAGTAGATTTGGATAGAAAACACTCTAGTTTCCAAAACTGTTAAAATAATGTATGTGCGTATAACAGAACTCATATGGTAGGCAAAATCCTGAGAAAAATCCAACCAGGAAGTGGGATATCTGAGGTTTGTAGTTTTTCAAGTGATTGCCTATTCAATATCCAGTGTAAATGGGGTCAGATTGCACTTCCTAATGCTTCCAGGGGATGTCAACAGTCTTTATAAAGTTGTTTCAGGCTTCTATTGTGAAAGGGGATGAATAAAAGCTGTTTCAACAATTGGTCAGGCTGAAAGCCTTTTGTTCAGTCTTGCGCGGTGCTGTGAGCGTGACGATCATTCTCTTTCCTTTATTTTATTTGTTTATTTAAAAAAAAAATGTGCCCCCTTTTTCTCCCCAATTTCGTGGTATCCAATTGTTAGTAGCTACTATCTTGTCTCATTGCTACAACTCCCGTACGGGCTCGGGAGAGACGAAGGTTGAAAGTCATGCGTCCTCCGATACACAACCCAACCAAGCCGCACTGCTTCTTAACACAGTGCGCATCCAACCCGGAAGCCAGCCTCACAAATGTGTCGGAGGAAACACCGTGCACCTGGCAACCTTGGCTAGCGTGCCCGCCACAGGAGTCGCTGGTGCGCGATGAGACAAGGATATCCCTATCGGCCAAACCCTCCCTAACCTGACGACGCTATGCCAATTGTGCGTCGCCCCACGGACCTCCCGGTCGCGGCCGGTTACGACAGAGCCTGGGCGCGAACCCAGTGTCTCTGGTGCACAGCTGGCGCTGCAGTACAGCGCCCTTAACCACCACATCGTTTGACATGTTTCTACGAACTTTAATGGAACTTTTTTTTACTTTTCATCTGAACTTTGTGCATTTGGATTAGTGAACTAAATGCGCAAACAAAAAGGAGGTATTTGGACATAAATGATGGACTTTATCCATCAAAACGAACATTTATTGTGGAACTGGGAATCCTGGGAGTGCATTCCGATGAAGATCATCAAAGGTAAGTTAATATTTATAACGCTATTTCTGACTTTTGTTGACTCCACAACATGGCGGGTATATGTATGGCGCTGTACTCAGATTATCACATGGTGTGCTTTCGCCGTAAAGCTTTTTTGAAATCTGACATAGCAGTTGCATTAAGGAGAAGTTTATCTCTAATCCTATGTATAACACTTGTATCTTTCATCAAAGTTTATGATGAGTATTTCTGTAAATTGATGTGGCTCTCTGCAAATTCACTGGATGTTTTGGAGGCAAAACATTACTGAACATAACGTGCCAATGTAAACTCAGATTTTGGGATATAAATATTAACTTTATCGAACAAAACAGACATGTATTGTGTAACATGAAGTCTTATGAGTGCCATTTGATGAAGATCATCAAAGGTTTGTGATTAATTGTATCTCTATTTCTGCTTTTTGTGACTCCTCTCTTTGGCTGGAAAGTGGCTGTGTTTTTTATGGCTAGGCGCTGACCTAACATAATCGCATGGTATGCTTTCGTCGTAAAGCCTTTTTGAATTCGGACACTGTGGTTGGATTAACAAGAAGTTCATCTTTAAAATGGTGTATAATACTTGTATGTTTGAGGAATTTTAATTATTCGATTTCTGTTGTTTGAATTTGGCGCCCTACAATTTCACTGACTGTTGTCAAATCGATCTCGTTAATGGGATTTGAGCCAAAAGAAGTTAACAGTATCAAAAGCCTTCCTCAGGTCCAGAAACACATCCCCAACAACGCCCCCTTTGTCCATCTTGGACTTCACATTTTCCAGAAGAAAGCAGTTGGCCGTTTCTGTGGAGTGTTTCACTCTGAAGCCAAACTGCATGGAGTGTAATGTGAAGGGGCTGTTGTTGAGGTGGGCAATCAGTTGTTCTGCTACACACCTTTCAACAACCTTCAACACCACAGGTAGTATACTAATGGGCCTGTAGTTACTCACGTCAGCAGGGTCGCCCGATTTAAAGATGGCCGTTATTACGGCCGACTTCCATACCCTTGAAACACCCCCAGACCAATAGATCTGTTGGTGACCTTAGTAATGCGGCCAATGAGTGACTCTTTGTAGTTTTTAAGAAATGTAGAGTCCAGCCCAAACACATCTTTAGCTTTAGAGTTATTTAGTGAGCTAATCACCTTGTTCACCTCTGACTCAGAAACCTCCCTTATGATGAAGACAGGTTGAGCGTCATTCACTAGCACTGAGCGCAATAAACCAGTGGAGGGGTTCTGTGTCAGTAACCTGACAGAGTCAATAAAGTAGGAATTGAAGGGTATTGCTATTTCGACTGCATCCTGTGTTAGACTGTTATTCACTATGATTTCTGGCCTTTTTGCAGTGTTACTATGGTCTTTCCCTGTTAACTTTTTTAGATTCTCCCAGATCAGTTTAGAATTTCCCTTTGCTTCATCAATTATGTTAATTAATAAAAAAGTTTGCCTTACACTGTCTGATTCCTTTCATCACCTTATTTCTCAACATGGTAAACCTACGTCTGTCATGCTCTAATTTGGATTTTAGGGCTGTTTTTAGAGCATAATCTCGTTCTTTCATCAATTTCCAGATTTTTCCATTCAGCCAAGGAAGAGTGCTCTTTTGGCCAGGTTTGGATTTGATTTTCTTTAGGAAACCATTTATTGTAGCCTGGATTGTGGATAGAAAAACCTGACTAGGACAAGAGATCATTCCAGTTAATTCCCTTAGTTGCGTTTTCAAAATTGTTTAATTCACTCTTAGGCATTCTTAGTTGATCTGGTTTTCTAACAGTAGAGAGGTTAAACTTGTTCATAGAAAGCTTTCTGGATATGAGTGTCAGATTATGATCAGACAGCCCAGTAACCATATTGAATGATTTAGTCACTCTCTCTGTGGTTTATTACTGAACACCAAATCAATCTGTGTTTTAGAGCAACAAGTCACCCTGGTTGGCCCTTTAACTAGCTGTGTAAGGTCAAAGGTACTAGTGATCCGTTTGAGGGTTTTCCTACAAGACTGGTCCTCATAATTAATATTAAAATCTCCCATTAAGATGACCTCTTTCCCAAAGTCACATTCTCTAAGCATGTTATTAAACTGATCAAAAAACACACTTTTGGTGGAAGGTGGTCTATACATTCCAATAAGGGTCAAATACATTTGGGTCGACAGTTTTACGTTCAGGCCGATACATTCTAGTTCATTATCACATGACCACTCAAGTTGTTTACATCAGATATGTTCTTTAATGTAAATCATCACACCCCCCCCCCTCTTCCTTCAATCCTGTCTCTCCTGAAAACATTGTAGCCATGGTGGTGGCAGCATCATACTGTGGAGATGTTTTGGCAGGGACTGGGAGACCACTCAGGATCGAGGGAAAGATGAAGTACTGAGAGATTCTTGAGGAAAATCTGTCCAGAGCTCTCAGGACCTCAGATTGGGGTGAAAGTTCACCTTCCAACAGGACAACGACCCTAAGCACACAGCCAAGACATCGCGGGATTGGCTTCAGGACAAGTCTCTAAAGGTCCTTGAGTGTCCCAGGCAGAGCACAGACCTGACGGAACATCTCTGGAGAGACCTGAAAATAGCTGTGCAACGAACTTCCCCATCCAACCTGACAGAACTTGAGAGGATCTGCAGAGAAGAATGGGAGACACTCCCCAAATAAAGGTGTGCCATGCTTGTAGCGTCATACCCGTCATATTTAAAAAATATATATATCTTTGTCATCATGGGGTATTTGTGTAGATTGATGAGGAAAAATAACAATTGAATGCATTTTAAAATAAGGCTGTAACGTAACAAAATGTGGAAAAAGTCAAGGGGTCTGAATACTTTCCGAATGCACAGTTTATGTACATATCTACCTCCCCCTGCAGATTGACTCGGTACTGGCACCTCTTGTATATAGTTATCGTTACTCATTGTGTATTTATTCTGTGTTATTATTGTTCTATTATTTCTCTTTTCCTCTCTCTGCATTGTTGGGCCCCGTAAGTAAGCATTTCACTACACCTGTTGTTTTTACGAAGCATGTGACAAATATCATTTGAAATGAACCTTATTGCAATTCCTGTGTCTGTCTCAGAGGGGTTGTGAGTGTAACGGATGTGAAACGGCTAGCTTAGTTAGCGGTGGTGCGCGCTAAATAGCGTTTCAATCGGTGACGTCACTTGCTCTGAGACCTTGAAGTAGTGGTTCCCGTTGCTCTGCAAGGGCCGCGGCTTTTGTGGAGCGATGGGTAACGATGCTTCGTGGGTGACTGTTGTTGATGTGTGCAGAGGGTCCCTGGTTCGCGCCCAGGTATGGGCGAGGGGACGGTCTAAAGCTATACTGTTACATGAGCATAAACACATATGTCCATTCTTTGTAAGTTAATGGACAATAAAGGACGTCTTATCTGTGATATTCTCTACCTGCGCCCTGTAGTTGCCATTCACGTCCATATCATGCTCCTTCCTCTCTCTGTATCTCAGCTTGGACTTTGTCATGCAGCCAAGCACATAACGTAATATGCTCTCAGCTCTGTATCATGTACAATTATAATTATCTTTGTCAGGCCTGAGCCCTACAACCCTCATGCAGATACGATAATATGTCTTCATAACCAAGTGACCTTACATACGCAATATTTCTTTCCTTGAAGATTGCATGTCAATAAAGTAATGGCGTCTGGGAGGCGCCGTGACGTGGTGTGGTGTGGTGTGGTGTGGCGGAGAGGCAAAGATTTAGATGATTGGGCTTTCAGGTCCGCTGATGTACCACCATTATTATTCTACTTGTCAGGGTTGTACCCAGCTAGCAAATAACGTTCTTAGAACCATATGTTTCTTAGAGCTTGGTGAGAGCGTGGTTAACCTACGGTTATTTTGCATACAACGTTCTGGGAATAGTTTAGGATACTCAGCTAGCACATAACGTTCTGATAACCATATGTTTCTTAGCTGGGAATTTCAGTACCTCAGCATACTATTCTCTACAAGTTTTAAAGTAATGTTCTCAAATTGTTCAGAGAATGTTAAGAAACAACATTGTTCTCTAGGAATTTCAGTACTTCAGCATAACGTTCTCTCCAGATTTCCTCATGGTAAAGTCCCCCCTTATCTCAGCTCGCTGGTCACCATAGCATCTCCCACCTGTAGCACACGCTCCAGCAGGTATATCTCTCTAGTCACCCCCAAAACCAATTCTTTCGTTGGCCGCCTCTCCTTCCAGTTCTCTGCTGCCAATGACTGGAACGAACTACAAAAATCTCTGAAACTGGAAACACTTATCTCCCTCACTAGCTTTAAGCACCAACTGTCAGAGCATCTTACAGATTACTGCACCTGTACATAGCCCACCTATAATTTAGCCCAAACAACTACCTCTTTCCCAACTGTATTTAATTTATTTATTTATTTTGCTCCTTTGCACCCCATTATTTTTATTTCTACTTTGCACATTCTTCCATTGCAAAACTACCATTCCAGTGTTTTACTTGCTATATTGTATTTACTTTGCCACCATGGCCTTTTTTGCCTTTACCTCCCTTCTCACCTCATTTGCTCACATTGTATATAGACTTGTTTATACTGTATTATTGACTGTATGTTTGTTTTACTCCATGTGTAACTCTGTGTTGTTGTATCTGTCGAACTGCTTTGCTTTATCTTGGCCAGGTCGCAATTGTAAATGAGAACTTGTTCTCAACTTGCCTACCTGGTTAAATAAAGGTGAAATAAAATGGTTCTATTTAAAATGATCTTATCAGAACATTAACAAAAACGTTCAATAAAAACCACAAGAAAACCTTTGCGTAAATATACATTCCGTTCTCAGCATCAACAAAACTCTGTCTATCCTCTATCTTGTTAAATGTGTTCTGGTGTGTTGGCTGCACCCACTAATTGGTAACACCTGATCTTAATGAGTGCTTGTTCCCTTTTGAAATTTGGTTTGTTTGAACAGATGATGTAAGAAAAGAAACTCTAGCTCCATCCTAGTGGCGTAGTGGGCTAATTGCATGGAAGAGAATATAATATCATAGATTGAATCTCACTGAATGCTGTGTCACACAAAACGAAAGGTGTTTGCATGATTAATGTCTGTGCTTGGTGTTCAAAACAGTTAAACTAAGCTAGCAGTGTTATAAAACATGTTATTGAAACATGTTGTCAGAACATTATTTAATTACCTTCAAATAACCTATAGTTTCTGAACGTTAATAAAACTTTCAGGGAACCACAGTAGAATGTTCTCAGAACCTCCCTGCAACCTCAAAAATGTATGTTCCCAGTACAGGTGAAATGTTCACGTCTGTTCTAGGAACGTTTTTAACAGTGTTCCATTTTACCAGTCAGGAAACGTATAGCTTAGTACCCAGAACCAATAGGAAACCAAAAACGTACGTTCCCAAAACATCCAAGGAGCGAAATGTGCTAGCTGGATATACACAGATGAGGGTGGCGATAGGGTGACTAGGTAGAGAGAGAGGCCCAGCCAGGCAGGCTCTCATTGGAACTCTTTTGTTAATCATTTTTTTAGACTCGACTAAAGAACGGGAGCAAGGGAGGTTGTGGTTGTGTCCAGAATGGTACCCTTATTCCCTTCATTTAACTAGGGAAGTCAGTTAAGAACAAATTCTTATTTACAATGTCGGCCTACCCCGCCAAACTATGAAGTAAATAGGTTGCCATTTGGGACACAACCTTTTTCTATTTGAATAAAATAAAAAATATATATTGAGCAACAATGTAATTTTTAAAGAACTGGCGTGCGTGAGCCTGATGATATTACTGAGACTTATTATTATTTTTGTAACGGTGCCTTTAATTTTATCTCGTTTCTCATTTGTTATCATTAAGTTGCCCTTATTCCTATGTAACTACATTATTAAGTTGTTATAACTACAGTTATTATTACTGATTAGTTACAATACATAGGTATAAGGGAAATGTAAGGTTAAGCCTTAGTCATCTCACTAACGACTAGTCGCTGACTAGACTTTGTAGCTCCTCTCTCCTACAGTCTGGCCCCAGTTATTACATCCATCCATCCATCCCAGGATCCTTGACAACCAACTACCTGAGTGTCCTACTGCTTGACAACCCATTGCCTGAGGGTCCTGCTGCTTGACAACCCGCTACCTGAGTGTCCTACTGCTTGACAACCCACTACCTGAGTGTCCTACTGCTTGTCAACCCACTACCGGAGGGTCCTGCGCCTTGACAACCCACTATCTGAGGGTCCTGCTGCTATGCAAACTTTTTTTTTGATTGGCTGAGTGAAATTGATGATTAAAATATTGTAGGAGCTGCTTTGTTAGACTTCAGTGTGGCTTTTGACATTATCGATCAGAGTCTGCTGCTGGAAAAACTTGTGTTATGGCTTTACACACCCTGCTATATGGTGGATAAAGAGTTACCTGTCTAGCAGAACACAGAGGGTGTTCTTTAATGAAAGCCTTGCCAACATAATCCAGGTATAATCAGGAATTCCCCAGGGCAGCTGTCTAGGCTCCTAACTTTTTTTCTGTCTTTACTAATGACATGCCACTGGCTTTGTGTAAAGCCAGTGTGTCTATGTATGCGGATGACTCAACACTAGACACATCAGCTACTACAGCGACTGAAATCCCTGCGACACTTAACAAAGAGCTGCAGTTAGTTTCAGAATGGGTGGCAAGAAATAAATTAGTCCTAAATATTTTTACAACTAAAAGCAATGTATTTGGGGCAAATCATTCACTAAACCCTAAACTTCAACTAAATCTTGTAATAATGTGGAAATTGAGCAAGTTGAGGTAACTAAACTGCTTGGAATAACCCTGGATTGTAAACTGTTATGGTCAAAACATGCTGATACAACAATAGCTAAGATGGGAAACGTCTGTCCATAATAAAGCGATGCTTTATCAACAAGGCAGGTCCTACAGGCCCTAGTTTTGTCGCACCTGGACTAGTGTTCAGTCGTGTGGTCAGGTGCCACAAAGAGGGATCTCAGGAAATTACAATTGGCTCAGAACAGGGCAGCACAGCTGGCACTTAAATGTACCCTGAAAGCTAACATTAATAATATACTTGTAAATCTCTCATGGCTCAAAGTGGAGGAGAGATTGACTTCATCACTATTTGTACTTGTGAGAGGTATTGACATGTTGAATGCACCAATGTGCCTGTCTAAACTACTATAGTGCACACTGCTAGGACACCCATGCATACCCCACAAGACATGCCACTAGAGGTCTCTTCACAGTCCCCAAGTCCAGAACAGACTATGGGAGGCGCACTGTACTACATAGAGCCATGGCTACATGGAACTCTATTCTACATCAAGTAACTGATGCAAGCAGTAGAATCAGAATTCTAAAACACAGATAGAAAAATACACCTTATGGAACAGTGGAGAATGTGAAGAGATCCATACTCAAGGCAGCAGGTAGCCTAGTGGTTAGAGCATTGGGCCAGTAACCGAAAGGTTGCTAATTCGAATCCCCGAGTTGACAAGATAAAACAATCTGTCGTTCTGCCCCTGAACAAGGAAATTAAACCACTGTTCCTAGGCTGTCATTGTAAATAACAGTTTCTTCTTAACTGACTTGCCTAGTTAAATTAAATACGCACACTAGCACAAACATTGTTATATGGTTGTATTGTAGATATGTAGTGGTGTAATAATGTTATATGATGTACTGTTTTATCTTTTGTTTTAAGTGTAAGTGCCTTGATGTGTTTAGACCACAGGAAGAGTAGCTGCTGCGTTGCTTTGGCAGCAGCTAATGGGGATCCCTAACAAATACAAATACAAATACATTTACATTTATGTCATTTAGCAGACGCTCTTATCCAGAGCGACTTACAAATTGGTGCGTTCACCTTAAGACATCCAGTGGAACAGCCACTTTACAATAGTGCATCTAAATATTTTAAGGGGGGTGAGAAGGATTACTTTATCCTATCCTAGGTATTCCTGAAAGAGGTGGGGTTTCAGGTGTCTCCGGAAGGTGGTGATTGACTCCGCTGTCCTGGCGTCGTGAGGGAGTTTGTTCCACCATTGGGGGGCCAGAGCAGCGAACAGTTTTGACTGGGCTGCGCGGGAACTGTACTTCCTCAGTGGTAGGGAGGCGAGCAGGCCAGAGGTGGATGAACGCAGAGCCCTTGTTTGGGTGTAGGGCCTGATCAGAGCCTGGAGGTACTGAGGTGCCGTTCCCCTCACAGCTCCGTAGGCAAGCACCATGGTCTTGTAGCGGATGCGAGCTTCAACTGGAAGCCAGTGGAGAGAGCGGAGGAGCGGGGTGACGTGGAGAGAACTTGGGAAGGTTGAACACCAGACGGGCTGCGGCGTTCTGGATGAGTTGTAGGGTTTAATGGCACAGGCAGGGAGCCCAGCCAACAGCGAGTTGCAGTAATCCAGACGGGAGATGACAAGTGCCTGGATTAGGACCTGCGCCGCTTCCTGTGTGAGGCAGGGTCGTACTCTGCGGATGTTGTAGAGCATGAACCTACAAGAACGGGCCACCGCCTTGATGTTAGTTGAGAACGACAGGGTGTTGTCCAGGATCACGCCAAGGTTCTTAGCGCTCTGGGAGGAGGACACAATGGAGTTGTCAACCGTGATGGCGAGATCATGGAACGGGCAGTCCTTCCCGGGAGGAAGAGCAGCTCCGTCTTGCCGAGGTTCAGCTTGAGGTGGTGATCCGTCATCCACACTGATATGTCTGCCAGACATGCAGAGATGCGATTCGCCACCTGGTCATCAGAAGGGGGAAAGGAGAAGATTAATTGTGTATCGTCTGCATAGCAATGATAGGAGAGACCATGTGAGGTTATGACAGAGCCAAGTGACTTGGTGTATAGCGAGAATAGGAGAGGGCCTAGAACAGAGCCCTGGGGACGCCAGTGGTGAGAGCGCGTGGTGAGGAGACAGATTCTCGCCACGCCACCTGGTAGGAGCGACCTGTCAGGTAGGACGCAATCAAGCGTGGGCCGCGCCGGAGATGCCCAACTCGGAGAGGGTGGAGAGGAGGATCTGATGGTTCACAGTATCGAAGGCAGCCGATAGGTCTAGAAGGATGAGAGCAGAGGAGAGAGAGTTAGCTTTAGCAGTGCGGAGGGCCTCCGTGATACAGAGAAGAGCAGTCTCAGTTGAATGACTAGTCTTGAAACCTGACTGATTTGGATCAAGAAGGTCATTCTGAGAGAGATAGCGGGAGAGCTGGCCAAGGACGGCACGTTCAAGAGTTTTGGAGAGAAAAGAAAGAAGGGATACTGGTCTGTAGTTGTTGACATCGGAGGGATCGAGTGTAGGTTTTTCAGAAGGGGTGCAACTCTCGCTCTCTTGAAGACAGAAGGGACGTAGCCAGCGGTCAGGGATGAGTTGATGAGCGAGGTGAGGTAAGGGAGAAGGTCTCCGGAAATGGTCTGGAGAAGAGAGGAGGGAATAGGGTCAAGCGGGCAGGTTGTTGGGCGGCCGGCCGTCACAAGACGCGAGATTTCATCTGGAGAGAGGGGAGAAAGAGGTCAGAGCACAGGGTAGGGCAGTGTGAGCAGAACCAGCGGTGTCGTTTGACTTAGCAAACGAGGATCGGATGTCGTCGACCTTCTTTTCAAAATGGTTGACGAAGTCATCTGCAGAGAGGGAGGAGGGGGGGGGAGGGGGAGGAGGATTCAGGAGGGAGGAGAAGGTGGCAAAGAGCTTCCTAGGGTTAGAGGCAGATGCTTGGACTTTAGAGTGGTAGAAAGTGGCTTTAGCAGCAGAGACAGAAGAGGAAAATGTAGAGAGGAGGGAGTGAAAGGATGCCAGGTCCGCAGGGAGGCGAGTTTTCCTCCATTTCCATTTCCTCCAAATACCCACTACCTGCTGCTATTCCCTATACTAGTGCACTACATTTGACCAACTTCTACTTAGAGCACTACTTCTGGTCAAACATAGTGCTCTATACAGGGAAGAGGGTGCCATTTTGGACTCCCTCTGCTGTCAGACTCTTGTTCATTCTACTTCAGACCACCATCTTATTTACAGGATCTCCTTTCATCTATGTGTCCGGCAGTCTCTTTTAAGGGTCTTACCAGTACAGTAGAATGATGGGCGATGTAATATAGACACCCTGCAACAGTAGTAATATAGACACCCTGCAGCAGTAGTAATATAGACACCCTGTAACAGTAGTAATAAAGACACCCTGCAACAGTAGTAATATAGACACCCTGTAACAGTAGTAATATAGACACCCTGCAACAGTAGAAATATAGACACCCTGTAACAGTAGCAATATAGACACCCTGTACTGTAACAGTAGTAATATAGACACCCTGTAACAGTAGTAATATAGACACCCTGTAACAGTAGTTATATAGACACCCTGTAACAGTAGTAATATAGACACCCTGTAACAGTAGTAATATAGACACCCTGTAACAGTAGTTATATAGACACCCTGTAACAGTAGTTATATAGACACCCTGTAACAGTAGTTCTATAGACAACCTGTAACAGTAGTTATATAGACACCCTGAAACAGTAGCAATATAGACACCCTGCAACAGTAGTAATATAGACACCCTGTACTGTAACAGTAGTAATATAGACACCCTGTAACAGTAGTAATATAGACACCCTGTAACAGTAGTGATATAGACACCCTGTAACAGTAGCGATATAGACACCCTGCAACAGTAGAAATATAGACACCCTGCAACAGTAGTTATATAGACACCCTGTAACAGTAGTAATATAGACACCCTGTAACAGTAGTAATATAGACACCCTGTAACAGTCGCAATATAGACACCCTGTAACAGTAGTAGTATAGACACCCTGTAACAGTAGTTAAATAGACACCCTGTAACAGTAGTAGTATAGACACCCAGTAACAGTAGTTAAATAGACACCCTGTAACAGTAGTAATATAGACAATCTGTACTGTAACAGTAGTAATATAGACACCCTGTAACAGTAGTAATATAGACACCCTGTAACAGTAGTAATATAGACACCCTGTAACAGTAGTTATATAGACACCCTGCAACAGTAGTAATACAGACCCCCTGCAACAGTAGTAATACAGACACCCTGTAACAGTAGTAATATAGACACCCTGTAACAGTAGTTATATAGACACCCTGTAACAGTAGTAATATAGACACCCTGTAACAGTAGTAATATAGACACCCTGTAACAGTAGTTATATAGACACCCTGTAACAGTAGTTATATAGACACCCTGTAACAGTAGTTATATAGACACCCTGTAACAGTAGTTATATAGACACCCTGTAACAGTAGTTATATAGACACCCTGAAACAGTAGCAATATAGACACCCTGCAACAGTAGTAATATAGACACCCTGTACTGTAACAGTAGTAATATAGACACCCTGTAACAGTAGTAATATAGACACCCTGTAACAGTAGTGATATAGACACCCTGCAACAGTAGTTATATAGACACCCTGTAACAGTAGTTATATAGACACCCTGCAACAGTAGTAATATAGACACCCTGCAACAGTAGTAATATAGACACCCTGTACTGTAACAGTAGTAATATAGACACCCTGTAACAGTAGTAATATAGACACCCTGTAACAGTAGTGATATAGACACCCTGCAACAGTAGTTATATAGACACCCTGTAACAGTAGTTATATAGACACCCTGCAACAGTAGCGATATAGACACCTTGCAACAGTAGAAATACAGACACCCAGTAGCAGTAGTAATATAGACACCCTGTAACAGTAGTTATATAGACACCCTGTAACAGTAGTTATATAGACACCCTGTAACAGTAGTTATATAGACACCCTGAAACAGTAGCAATATAGACACCCTGCAACAGTAGTAATATAGACACCCTGTACTGTAACAGTAGTAATATAGACACCCTGTAACAGTAGTAATATAGACACCCTGTAACAGTAGTGATATAGACACCCTGCAACAGTAGAAATATAGACACCCTGCAACAGTAGTTATATAGACACCCTGTAACAGTAGTTATATAGACACCCTGTAACAGTAGTAATATAGACACCCTGTAACAGTAGTAATATAGACACCCTGTAACAGTAGTTATATAGACACCCTGTAACAGTAGTTATATAGACACCCTGTAACAGTAGTTATATAGACACCCTGTAACAGTAGTTATATAGACACCCTGTAACAGTAGTTATATAGACACCCTGAAACAGTAGCAATATAGACACCCTGCAACAGTAGTAATATAGACACCCTGTACTGTAACAGTTGTAATATAGACACCCTGTAACAGTAGTAATATAGACACCCTGTAACAGTAGTGATATAGACACCCTGCAACAGTAGTTATATAGACACCCTGTAACAGTAGTCATATAGACACCCTGCAACAGTAGCGATATAGACACCCTGCAACAGTAGAAATACAGACACCCAGTAACAGTAGTTATATAGACACCCTGTAACAGTAGTTATATAGACACCCTGTAACAGTAGTAATATAGACACCCTGTAACAGTAGTTATATAGACACCCTGTAACAGTAGTTATATAGACACCCTGTAACAGTAGTTATATAGACACCCTGTAACAGTAGTTATATAGACACCCTGAAACAGTAGCAATATAGACACCCTGCAACAGTAGTAATATAGACACCCTGTACTGTAACAGTAGTAATATAGACACCCTGTAACAGTAGTAATATAGACACCCTGTAACAGTAGTGATATAGACACCCTGCAACAGTAGTTATATAGACACCCTGTAACAGTAGTTATATAGACACCCTGCAACAGTAGCGATATAGACACCCTGCAACAGTAGAAATACAGACACCCAGTAGCAGTAGTAATATAGACACCCTGTAACAGTAGTTATATAGACACCCTGTAACAGTAGTTATATAGACACCCTGTAACAGTAGTAATATAGACACCCTGTAACAGTAGTTATATAGACACCCTGTAACAGTAGTAATATAGACACCCTGTAACAGTAGTAATATAGACACCCTGTAACAGTAGTTATATAGACACCCTGTAACAGTAGTTATATAGACACCCTGTAACAGTAGTTATATAGACACCCTGTAACAGTAGTTATATAGACACCCTGAAACAGTAGCAATATAGACACCCTGCAACAGTAGTAATATAGACACCCTGTACTGTAACAGTAGTAATATAGACACCCTGTAACAGTAGTAATATAGACACCCTGTAACAGTAGTGATATAGACACCCTGCAACAGTAGCGATATAGACACCCTGCAACAGAAGCGATATAGACACCCTGCAACAGTAGAAATATAGACACCCTGCAACAGTAGTTATATAGACACCCTGTAACAGTAGTAATATAGACACCCTGTAACAGTAGTAATATAGACACCCTGTAACAGTAGTTATATAGACACCCTGTAACAGTAGTTATATAGACACCCTGTAACAGTAGTAATATAGACACCCTGTAACAGTAGTAATATAGACACCCTGTAACAGTAGTAGTATAGACACCCTGTAACAGTAGTTAAATAGACACCCTGTAACAGTAGTAGTATAGACACCCAGTAACAGTAGTTAAATAGACACCCTGTAACAGTAGTAATATAGACAATCTGTACTGTAACAGTAGTAATATAGACACCCTGTAACAGTAGTAATATAGACACCCTGTAACAGTAGTTATATAGACACCCTGCAACAGTAGTTATATAGACACCCTGTAACAGTAGTAATATAGACACCCTGTAACAGTAGTAATATAGACACCCTACAACAGTAGTAATATAGACACCCTGTAACAGTAGCAATATAGACACCCTGCAACAGTAGTAATATAGACACCCTGTAACAGTAGTAATATAGACACCCTGTAACAGTAGTAATATAGACACCCTGTAACAGTAGTAATATAGACACCCTGCAACAGTAGCAATATAGACACCCTGCAACAGTAGTAATATAGACACCCTGTAACAGTAGTAATATAGACACCATGTAACAGTAGTAGTATAGACACCCTGTAACAGTAGTTAAATAGACACCCTGTAACAGTAGTAGTATAGACACCCAGTAACAGTAGTTAAATAGACACCCAGTAACAGTAGTTAAATAGACACCCTGTAACAGTAGTAATATAGACAATCTGTACTGTAACAGTAGTAATATAGACACCATGTAACAGTAGTAATATAGACACCCTGTAACAGTAGTAATATAGACACCCTGTAACAGTAGTTATATAGACACCCTGCAACAGTAGTAATACAGACACCCTGCAACAGTAGTAATACAGACACCCTGTAACAGTAGTAATATAGACACCCTGTAACAGTAGTTATATAGACACCCTGTAACAGTAGTAATATAGACACCCTGTAACAGTAGTAATATAGACAGCCTGTAACAGTAGTTATATAGACACCCTGTAACAGTAGTTATATAGACACCCTGTAACAGTAGTTATATAGACACCCTGTAACAGTAGTTATATAGACACCCTGAAACAGTAGCAATATAGACACCCTGCAACAGTAGTAATATAGACACCCTGTACTGTAACAGTAGTAAAAAAGACACCCTGTAACAGTAGTAATATAGACACCCTGTAACAGTAGTGATATAGACACCCTGCAGCAGTAGTTATATAGACACCCTGTAACAGTAGTTATATAGACACCCTGCAACAGTAGCGATATAGACACCCTGCAACAGTAGAAATACAGACACCCAGTAGCAGTAGTAATATAGACACCCTGTAACAGTAGTTATATAGACACCCTGTAACAGTAGTTATATAGACACCCTGTAACAGTAGTAATATAGACAGCCGGTAACAGTAGTTATATAGACACCCTGCAACAGTAGTTATATAGACACCCTGCAACAGTAGTTATATAGACACCCTGTAACAGTAGTAATATAGACACCCTGTAACAGTAGTAATATAGACACCCTGTAACAGTAGTTATATAGACACCCTGTAACAGTAGTTATATAGACACCCTGTAACAGTAGTTATATAGACACCCTGTAACAGTAGTTATATAGACACCCTGAAACAGTAGCAATATAGACACCCTGCAACAGTAGTAATATAGACACCCTGTACTGTAACAGTAGTAATATAGACACCCTGTAACAGTAGTAATATAGACACCCTGTAACAGTAGTGATATAGACACCCTGCAACAGTAGCGATATAGACACCCTGCAACAGAAGCGATATAGACACCCTGCAACAGTAGAAATATAGACACCCTGCAACAGTAGTTATATAGACACCCTGTAACAGTAGTAATATAGACACCCTGTAACAGTAGTAATATAGACACCCTGTAACAGTAGTTATATAGACACCCTGTAACAGTAGTTATATAGACACCCTGTAACAGTAGTAATATAGACACCCTGTAACAGTAGTAATATAGACACCCTGTAACAGTAGTAGTATAGACACCCTGTAACAGTAGTTAAATAGACACCCTGTAACAGTAGTAGTATAGACACCCAGTAACAGTAGTTAAATAGACACCCTGTAACAGTAGTAATATAGACAATCTGTACTGTAACAGTAGTAATATAGACACCCTGTAACAGTAGTAATATAGACACCCTGTAACAGTAGTTATATAGACACCCTGCAACAGTAGTTATATAGACACCCTGTAACAGTAGTAATATAGACACCCTGTAACAGTAGTAATATAGACACCCTACAACAGTAGTAATATAGACACCCTGTAACAGTAGCAATATAGACACCCTGCAACAGTAGTAATATAGACACCCTGTAACAGTAGTAATATAGACACCCTGTAACAGTAGTAATATAGACACCCTGTAACAGTAGTAATATAGACACCCTGCAACAGTAGCAATATAGACACCCTGCAACAGTAGTAATATAGACACCCTGTAACAGTAGTAATATAGACACCATGTAACAGTAGTAGTATAGACACCCTGTAACAGTAGTTAAATAGACACCCTGTAACAGTAGTAGTATAGACACCCAGTAACAGTAGTTAAATAGACACCCAGTAACAGTAGTTAAATAGACACCCTGTAACAGTAGTAATATAGACAATCTGTACTGTAACAGTAGTAATATAGACACCATGTAACAGTAGTAATATAGACACCCTGTAACAGTAGTAATATAGACACCCTGTAACAGTAGTTATATAGACACCCTGCAACAGTAGTAATACAGACACCCTGCAACAGTAGTAATACAGACACCCTGTAACAGTAGTAATATAGACACCCTGTAACAGTAGTTATATAGACACCCTGTAACAGTAGTAATATAGACACCCTGTAACAGTAGTAATATAGACAGCCTGTAACAGTAGTTATATAGACACCCTGTAACAGTAGTTATATAGACACCCTGTAACAGTAGTTATATAGACACCCTGTAACAGTAGTTATATAGACACCCTGAAACAGTAGCAATATAGACACCCTGCAACAGTAGTTATATAGACACCCTGTAACAGTAGTAATATAGACACCCTGTAACAGTAGTAATATAGACACCCTGTAACAGTAGTAATATAGACAGCCTGTAACAGTAGTTATATAGACACCCTGTAACAGTAGTTATATAGACACCCTGTAACAGTAGTTATATAGACACCCTGTAACAGTAGTTATATAGACACCCTGAAACAGTAGCAATATAGACACCCTGCAACAGTAGTAATATAGACACCCTGTACTGTAACAGTAGTAAAAAAGACACCCTGTAACAGTAGTAATATAGACACCCTGTAACAGTAGTGATATAGACACCCTGCAGCAGTAGTTATATAGACACCCTGTAACAGTAGTTATATAGACACCCTGCAACAGTAGCGATATAGACACCCTGCAACAGTAGAAATACAGACACCCAGTAGCAGTAGTAATATAGACACCCTGTAACAGTAGTTATATAGACACCCTGTAACAGTAGTTATATAGACACCCTGTAACAGTAGTAATATAGACAGCCTGTAACAGTAGTTATATAGACACCCTGCAACAGTAGTTATATAGACACCCTGCAACAGTAGTTATATAGACACTCTGTAACAGTAGTTATATAGACACCCTGTAACAGTAGGTATATAGACACCCTGAAACAGTAGTTATATAGACACCCTGTAACAGTAGTTATATAGACACCCTGTAACAGTAGTTATATAGACACCCTGTAACAGTAGTTATATAGACACCCTGAAACAGTAGCAATATAGACACCCTGCAACAGTAGTAATATAGACACCCTGTACTGTAACAGTAGTAATATAGACACCCTGTAACAGTAGTAATATAGACACCATGTAACAGTAGTGATATAGACACCCTGCAACAGTAGTTATATAGACACCCTGTAACAGTAGTAATATAGACACCCTGCAACAGTAGCGATATAGACACCCTGCAACAGTAGAAATACAGACACCCAGTAGCAGTAGTAATATAGACACCCTGTAACAGTAGTTATATAGACACCCTGTAACAGTAGTTATATAGACACCCTGTAACAGTAGTTACATAGACACCCTGTAACAGTAGTTATATAGACACCCTGAAACAGTAGCAATATAGACACCCTGCAACAGTAGTAATATAGACACCCTGTACTGTAACAGTAGTAATATAGACACCCTGTAACAGTAGTAATATAGACACCCTGTAACAGTAGTGATATAGTCACCCTGCAACAGTAGCGATATAGACACCCTGTAACAGTAGCGATATAGACACCCTGCAACAGTAGCAATATAGACACCCTGCAACAGTAGTTATATAGACACCCTGTAACAGTAGTAATATAGACACCCTGTAACAGTAGTAATATAGACACCCTGTAACAGTCGCAATATAGACACCCTGTAACAGTAGTAATATAGACACCCTGTAACAGTAGTAATATAGACACCCTGTAACAGTAGTTATATAGACACCCTGTAACAGTAGTTATATAGACACCCTGTAACAGTAGTAATATAGACACCCTGTAACAGTAGTTATATAGACACCCTGTAACAGTAGTAATATAGACAGCCTGTAACAGTAGTTATATAGACACCCTGTAACAGTAGTTATATAGACACCTTGTAACAGTAGTTATATAGACACCCTGTAACAGTAGTTATATAGACACCCTGAAACAGTAGCAATATAGACACCCTGCAACAGTAGTAATATAGACACCCTGTACTGTAACAGTAGTAAAAAAGACACCCTGTAACAGTAGTAATATAGACACCCTGTAACAGTAGTGATATAGACACCCTGCAGCAGTAGTTATATAGACACCCTGTAACAGTAGTTATATAGACACCCTGCAACAGTAGCGATATAGACACCCTGCAACAGTAGAAATACAGACACCCAGTAGCAGTAGTAATATAGACACCCTGTAACAGTAGTTATATAGACACCCTGTAACAGTAGTTATATAGACACCCTGTAACAGTAGTGATATAGACACCCTGTAACAGTAGTTATATAGACACCCTGTAACAGTAGGTATATAGACACCCTGAAACAGTAGTTATATAGACACCCTGTAACAGTAGTTATATAGACACCCTGTAACAGTAGTTATATAGACACCCTGTAACAGTAGTTATATAGACACCCTGAAACAGTAGCAATATAGACACCCTGCAACAGTAGTAATATAGACACCCTGTACTGTAACAGTAGTAATATAGACACCCTGTAACAGTAGTAATATAGACACCATGTAACAGTAGTGATATAGACACCCTGCAACAGTAGTTATATAGACACCCTGTAACAGTAGTAATATAGACACCCTGCAACAGTAGCGATATAGACACCCTGCAACAGTAGAAATACAGACACCCAGTAGCAGTAGTAATATAGACACCCTGTAACAGTAGTTATATAGACACCCTGTAACAGTAGTTATATAGACACCCTGTAACAGTAGTTACATAGACACCCTGTAACAGTAGTTATATAGACACCCTGAAACAGTAGCAATATAGACACCCTGCAACAGTAGTAATATAGACACCCTGTACTGTAACAGTAGTAATATAGACACCCTGTAACAGTAGTAATATAGACACCCTGTAACAGTAGTGATATAGTCACCCTGCAACAGTAGCGATATAGACACCCTGTAACAGTAGCGATATAGACACCCTGCAACAGTAGCAATATAGACACCCTGCAACAGTAGTTATATAGACACCCTGTAACAGTAGTAATATAGACACCCTGTAACAGTAGTAATATAGACACCCTGTAACAGTCGCAATATAGACACCCTGTAACAGTAGTAATATAGACACCCTGTAACAGTAGTAATATAGACACCCTGTAACAGTAGTTATATAGACACCCTGTAACAGTAGTTATATAGACACCCTGTAACAGTAGTAATATAGACACCCTGTAACAGTAGTTATATAGACACCCTGTAACAGTAGTAATATAGACACCCTGTAACAGTAGTAATATAGACACCCTGTAACAGTAGTAGTATAGACACCCTGTAACAGTAGTTAAATAGACACCCTGTAACAGTAGTAGTATAGACACCCAGTAACAGTAGTTAAATAGACACCCTGTAACAGTAGTAATATAGACACCCTGTAACAGTAGTAATATAGACACCCTGTAACAGTAGTAATATAGACACCCTGTAACAGTCGCAATATAGACACCCTGTAACAGTAGTAATATAGACACCCTGTAACAGTAGTAATATAGACACCCTGTAACAGTAGTAATATAGGCACCCCGTAACAGTAGTAATATAGACACCCTGTAACAGTAGTTATATAGACACCCTGTAACAGTAGTTATATAGAGACCCTGTAACAGTAGTAATATAGACACCCTGCAACAGTAGTAATATAGACACCCTGTAACAGTAGTAATATAGACACCCTGTAACAGTAGCAATATAGACACCCTGCAACAGTAGTTATATAGACACCCTGTAACAGTAGTAATATAGACACCCTGTAACAGTAGTAATATAGACACCCTGCAACAGTAGTAATATAGACACCCTGTAACAGTAGCAATATAGACACCCTGCAACAGTAGTAATATAGACACCCTGTAACAGTAGTAATATAGACACCCTGTAACAGTAGTAATATAGACACCCTGTAACAGTAGTAATATAGACACCCTGTAACAGTAGTAATATAGACACCCTGCAACAGTAGCAATATAGACACCCTGCAACAGTAGTAATATAGACACCCTGTAACAGTAGTAATATAGACACCCTGTAACAGTAGTAATATAGACACCCTGTAACAGTAGTAATATAGACACCCTGCAACAGTAGTTATATAGACACCCTGTAACAGTAGCAATATAGACACCCTGCAACAGTAGTTATATAGACACCCTGTAACAGTCGTAATATAGACACCCTGTAACAGTAGTAATATAGACACCCTGTAACAGTAGTTATACAGACACCCTGTAACAGTAGTAATATAGACACCCTGTAACAGTAGTTATACAGACACCCTGTAACAGTAGTAATATAGACACCCTGTAACAGCAGTAATATAGACACCCTGTGTGACGTGTAAATGAGTGAAGAGGTGTGGAGTCAGGCGCAGAGAGCAAAGGATGTGGGAAAAACAACACGCTTTAATGTCCTGGAAACATAACATGTACAAAAGTGGAAACACAAATGAACAGAAATATAAACGGACAGCGTGAAACCCAAATGCCAACAAAATACACTCAAACAAAGAAACAGGAGAACAAGCCCGCACGAAACAGAAGCGGGCTGAACAGACTATATATAACCCTATCCTAACAACCAAACAAAGAAACAGGAGAACAAACCCGCACGAAACAGAAGCGGGCTGAACAGACTATATATAACCCTATCCTAACAACCAAACAAGAAACAGGAGAACAAGCCCGCACGAAACAGAAGCGGGCTGAACAGACTATATATAACCCTATCCTAACAACCAAACAAGAAACAGGAGAACAAGCCCGCACGAAACAGAAGCGGGCTGAACAGACTATATATAACCCTATCCTAACAACCAAACAAGAAACAGGAGAACAAGCCCGCACGAAACAGAAGCGGGCTGAACAGACTATATATAACCCTATCCTAACAACCAAACAAGAAACAGGAGAACAAGCCCGCACGAAACAGAAGCGGGCTGAACAGACTATATATAACCCTATCCTAACAACCAAACAAGAAACAGGTGATACCAATTAGACAGAACTAAACGAACACAGAACAACGGATCAGCGATAGCTAGTAGACCGGCGACGACGACCGCCGAGCGCCAACCGAACAAGAAGGGGAGTCACCTTCGGTAATATTCGTGACACCCTGTAACAGTAGTTATATAGACACCCTGTAACAGTAGTAATATAGACACCCTGTAACAGTAGTTATATAGACACCCTGTAACAGTAGTAATATAGGCACCCTGTAACAGTAGTTATATAGAGACCCTGTAACAGTAGTTATATAGAGACCCTGTAATATTAGTAATATAGGCACCCTGTAACAGTAGTAATATAGGCACCCTGTAACAGCAGTAATATAGACACCCTGTAACAGTAGTAATATAGGCACCCTGTAACAGTAGTTATATAGAGACCCTGTAATATTAGTAATACCTGAGGCATCATGCCCATAGTGGGCACAGGGGCATGTGTCCCATCAGTTTAGTCATGTTTTTTAAAGAAAAAAGGTAATTCTGTAATACTACTAGCCACCAAGAAATGTTATGAAGTTGTCTTTAGCTAGCCCAGGTTTCTAGTCTCCAAACCTCATTACTAAGTAACAAGAAGACATTTATGCTATCAATCAAGTTAGAGTAGCTAGCTTGTCCAACTATTTTAGCTGGCATTTTAGCTGCCTGCTGACAAGGTTGGTTGACTTCAGAAAAGCAGGCAGTTACTAAATGTACTTAATAAGTCTCACAGTCTTTTGGATGTTTTACGTAGGTTTTAGCAGAGATGCATATTTAATTTCTTTTTTAATTTTATTATTTTTTTACATAGGATTAAACGTGATGTTTATGGCTCTAGATTGCAGGAAAAAAACTGTTTAAGGTGTTTGAAAAAACTCAAATTTCGGCCAAACCCCCAGCCATCCTCACGTACTTTGTGCCCCTCAGATTTTGGGGATGCATAATGTCCCTGGTAATATAGTCACCCTCTACTGTAATATGTGATGGACTGTAATGTTATTGCACAGAGACTTATTTTAGATTATTCTGCCTGGGTCTCCTGCAGACTGTCACGCCAGTGAAGATGAGACACCTTTTTTTTTTATGAGATGAGGCTACTATGGTCTGTGCCTCTAATGGCACCCTATTCCCTATATAGTGCACTACTTTTGACCAGGGCCCATAGGGAATAGGGTGCCATTTTGAACCCAGACAGAGAGATGGTAATGGCATCCTATTCCCTATATAGTGCACTACTTTTGACCAGGGCCCATAGGGAATAGGGTGCCATTTTGAACCCAGACACAGAGATGGTAATGGCACCCTATTCCCTATATAGTGCACTACTTTTGACCAGGGCCCATAGGGAATAGGGTGCCATTTTGAACCCAGACAGAGAGATGGTTATGGCACCCTATTCCCTATAATAGTGCACTACTTTTGACCAGGGCCCATAGGGAATAGGGTGCCATTTTGAACCCAGACAGAGAGATGGTAATGGCACCCTATTCCCTATATAATACTCTTCTTTTGCTCAGGGCCCATAGGGAATAGGGTGCCATTTGGCAACTAGCCTAGCAAATAGCTCCCGTGGTGACAAAATGGATGCCATCAACCACCATCGGTGTCCTGTCTCCATCTCCACCCAGCCCCAGTGACAGGTCTCATTATCGGGCGTCCAGTAGAATAGTTACCAACCCGATAAAGGCATACCACTCGGTCTGACTCCACCCGTGGAAAGGAAATTGAATTCTGGAGGACGTACACGCCTGACAGTGAGAGCTCATAGTCAGAGACTAATTTAAGGAAGATTAAGTTAATTTCAATGACAGACCATTCTATCTGGGAAAAGTCTGTATATAACACACTGTTACAGTAGCTCTGTTGCCGGGAGATAAGGGGATAGTAATTTTAAGACTGGGCACAGCCAGGGGATGAAGGCCTATAATCCCAATGGATTCAACCTCTTTACAGAACATCACAGGGGATATAGAGTGTCTGACAAGTATTATTCCGTAGAGGGGATTTTGGAAAAATCTTTCAATTTAGCGTGATCATTTAATTGACACTGACCCGAGGCCTGAGGACACACACACACACTTACACATACACACACACACTTACACATACACACACACACACACACTTACACATACACACACACACTTACACATACACATACACATACACACATACACATACACACTTACACATACACACACACACATACACACTTACACATACACACTTACACATACACACACACACACACGGCTAACTATGTAATCAGATCCGCATTATTCCTCCTCATCTGTCATCACCCCTTGATCTTAGGTAAAGAAACATCACAGTATACATATCTAAAGTACTCAGGTCTATACAGTATCTACAGTACTCAGGTCTAGTGTACAGTATCTACAGTACTCAGCCATTCAGCACTCACGGCTCGAACCACCCAGTTTATAAATATCTCCCCCTCAGTCCCCATACACCCACCCACTGGTTTTGTACATAATGTTGCCGCTACCGTCTCATATGACCGAAAATAACTTCTAGACATCAGGACTGCGATTACTCACCACGGACTAGCAGAATCCCTTTTCTTCTTTCACGACTCTGACGAGCCCGAGGCGGAGGATCTTCGGCTCGCTCGTAAACAGGCCCTGACCCCGTGATCTGCGTGAAGAGATGGCGGAGAAAGAGAGGTCGGAGGGCGGGCTGCCTTCTGAGGAGTAGGAGGCGATCGAATAAACCGCCATTCGTCTCATTTCTGCTCGCAAACATGCAATCTTTGGACAACAAAATGGATGACTTATTGGGAAGATTAAACTACCAACGTGACATTAAAAACTCTAACATCCTGTGCTTCACGGAGTTTGGGCTGAATGACGTGTCGTGACATTGTATTAGTTAATGTGACGACTGTTGTTCATTGAATTATTAAAAGTTTCTAATTGCGTGATTAACTGAATGAAGCAATTAATAACTCATTAACCTGGGGCACCATGGGAAAACTAGTTTCTATTTCCCAAATTAACTCAAAGAATATCAGAATATCGACTTTACAACAGCCGCTAATTAACCAGTTACCTCTACAATCTCATTCTGAACGTTGTATAGTCCGTGAATCTGCACGGACCCCGGTCTCACCAATGGGTTCGTACCCGGCTCTCACCAATGGGTTCGGACCCGGGTCTCACCAATGGGTTCGGACCCGGGTCTCACCAATGGGTTCGGACCCGGCTCTCACCAATGGGTTCGGACCCGGCTCTCACCAATGGGTTCGGACACGGGTCTCACCAATGACTTCGTACCACACCAATCTTAGTTGAATATTTATTTCCTAGAAAGCTAAAATGATGATAAAAGATACACATAGACAAAACACATTATAGGCTATTGATTAGGACTTAGTTTAAATAACTGGCCAACACACTATGGCGCGTGTTACCCAAAATGGGGATTTCAAAGAGAGAGAGAGAGAAAAAATAAAGTACACGAGAGAAATATACATTTGGGTGAATTTGTCAGCTATGCTATTCTAACCCTAGCCTTGCCCCAAACTGCCGCTCTTATGGGGCAGAATATAATGTTGTAATTACGTGGGGATGATCTCCGAGGATTCTCTGCGTGGACCCTCACCCTTACTCTGGAAAGGGTCTTCTGAGGATTTTTCTTAAAACTTGCATTGCTTTTTGGGTTCGTTGACTTTATAGACCTTGGCTGCAGCTTTGGTATCGTAGTCTTCTCTGGAAATTCTTTACTCGCAGGTTTTATACCCTTGGGTCAGAAGTGGGCGTAACCGCCATTAGGGCAATTCTCTGGGCATACCAAGTTATGAGGGAAAGGTCTAGATTTTACTCAAATCCAATTTTAGACAACTAAATTAATTTAATCTTTCCCAAAACATTCTCTTTGATTTTGATATTTTCCATACAATGTACAATGTATAAACATCAAACATATACTAGGAAAACTCTTCACGTTACAATGTTTTCGTAATAACGTCATCTATTAACCTTTAATAACAAAACTAAAATGACATACATTTTCATATTCCATCTATCGTCATGACGGAAACCATTGTTCCAAAGTCCCTTTATTTCATGTTTAATGTTCTGAGGCTGGTTCTCCATAGTAACAGGACAAAGGAATTTGTCTGTGGCCTGAGATTTACCAGGGGCGTGAGGGGTCATAAAACCCCCACATCTTCAGACCCCTAGATCTCTCCTCCTCTGTTGGGGTTGAGAGATAATCTGTATGGTTGTGGTCTCCTGTAACCTGACCTGATCAGGACAGTCATGACAGACGGCAATATCAACATACAGCTCGCTGGTTATACGATATCCCGGCAGGATAAGGGGCAGCATTTTTGTAAACAACAACTGGTGCACGATATCTAAGGAAGTCTCGAGCTATTGCTTGTCTGAGGTAGAGTTTCTCATGATAAGCTGCAGAACACATTAACTACCGAGAGAGTTCTCATCTATATTCTTTGTAGCTGTTTACATACCACCACAGTCAGAGCCTGGCACTAAGATAGCATTGAATGAGCTGTATTCCACCATAAGCAAACAAGAAAATGCTGATCCAGAGGCGGCGCTCCTAGTAGCCGGGGACTTTAATTCAGAGAAACTTAAATCAGTTTTACCTCATTTCTATCAACATGTTAAATGTGCAACCAGAGGGAAAAGAACTTTGGACCACCTATACTCCACACAATGAGATGCATACAAAGCTCTCCTTCGCCCTCCGTTGGGCTAATCTGACCATAATTCTATCCTCCTGATTCCTGCTTCCAAGCAAAATTAAAGCAGGATCAATAAACAAGTGGTCTGATGAAGCAGTTGCTAAGCTACAGGACTGTTCTGCTGGCACAGACTGGAATATGTTCCGGGATTTCTCCAATGGCATTGAGGAGTACACCACATCTGTCATTGGCTTCATCAATAAGTGCATCAATGACGTCGTCCCCACAGTGACCGTACATACATACCCCAACTAGAAACCATGGACTACAGGCAGCATCCGCACTGAGCTAAAGGCTAGAGCTGTCGCTTTCAAGGAGCGGAACTCTAACCCGTTAGAAAAGGGTGAAGTAATCGGATTGGTATGTGTATTTACTGTGAATGTGTGTTAGTGTTTTAGTCATCTGTTTATTTGAGCTTATAAGAAATCCCGCTATGCCCTCCGACGAACCACCAAACAGGCAAAGCATCAATATAGGACTAAGATCGTCGTAGTACACCAGCAAACTATTGCAGACTACAAAGGGAAGCACAGCCAAGAGCTGCCCAGTGACACGAGCAAACCGGATGAGCTAAACCACTTCTATGCTTGCTTCGAGGCAAATAACACTAAAACATGCATGAGAGCACCAACTGTACCAGAAGACTGTGTGATCACGCTCTCCGCAGCCAATGTGGGTAAGACCTTTAGACACGTCAACATTCACATGGCCGCAGGGTCAGACGTATTACCAGGATGTGTACTGTGAGCATGAGCTGACCAACAAGCAAGTGTCTTCACTGACGTTTTCAACCTCTCCCTGTCCGAGTCTGTAATACCAACCTGTTCTAAGCAGACCACCATAGTGCTTGTGCCCAAGAACACTAAGCTAACCTGCCGAAATGACTACTGACTCGTAGCACTCATGTCTGTAGCCATGAAGTGCTTTGAAAGGCTGGTCATGGCTCACATCAACACCATCATCCCAGAAACCCTAGACCCACTCCAATTTGCATACCGCCCCAACTCCACACTGCTCTTTCCCACCTGGACAAAAGGAACACCTATGTGAGAACGCTATTCATTGACTACAGCTCAGCGTTCAACGCCGTAGTGCCCTCAAAGGGAAAGTGGTGTGGCAGGTAGCCTAGTGGTTAGAGTGTTGGACTAGTAACCGAAAGGTTGCAAAATCGCATCCCCACGCTGACAAGGTAAAAATCTGTCATTCTGACCCTGAACAAGGCAGTTAACCTGTTACTCCTACCCCCTACTTTTTCGAACATTCTGTTAAAAATCGCGCAACATTTCAGCGCCCTGCTACTCATGCCAGGAATATAGTATATGCATATGATTAGTATGTGTGGATAGAAAACACTCAGACGTTTATAAAACTGGTTAAATCACGGCTGTGACTATAACAGAACGTGCGTTTCATCGAAAAGTGCAGGAAAATCTGATCACTGAAAATGGAAAAATATATCCATGCGCCACTTCAACCCATTGATAAAGGTGAACCACATTAAATGGGGCCGAGGTTGCAATACCTACAGCTTCCACACGATGTCAACAGTCTTGTCATTTGCCTAGGATTTTTTTCTTGGTCAAATTGACGCAAGGCAGAGCCTTTCTTCCGGTCTCCGACCGGATATTTTGGTTGAGATTTACCCGGACATTATTTCCAGACGTACAGCTATAGAATATACATCGCCTCGTGATCAATTTGATTGCTTATTAACGTTTACTAATACCTAAAGTTGCATGACAAAAGTATTTCGAAGTGTTTTGTGAAAGTTTATCGTCAACTTTTTTAATAAAAAAAAATGACGTTACGTTATAAAACGCTATTTTTTTCCTTGATCACACAGTCTTCATAGATCGATATCTAGGCTATATATGGACCGATTTAATCGAAAAAAAGACCCAATAGTGATGTTTATGGGACATCTAGGAGTGCCAACAAAGAAGATGGTCAAAGGTAATGAATGTTTTATATTTTATTTGTGCGTTTTGTGTAGCGCCGACTATGCTAATTATTTTGTTTACGTGCCCTGCGGGTCTTTTGGGGTATTACATGCTATCAGATAATAGCTTCTCATGCTTTCGCCGAAAAGCATTTAAAAAATCTGACTTGTTGCCTGGATTCACAACGAGTGTAGCTTTAATTCAGTACCCTGCATGTGTATTTTAATGAACGTTTGAGTTTTAATGAGTGCTATTAGCATTTAGCGTAGCGCATTTGCATTTCCAGATCTCTAGATGGGACGCCTGCGTGCCAGGTAGGAGCAAGAGCCAACTGTTCCTAGATTTCAAAAATCACTGGATGTTTTGGAATCAAAACATTACTGCACGTAATGCGCCAATGTAAACTGAGATTTTTGGATATAAATATGCACATTATTGAACAAAACATACATGTATTGTGTAACATGATGTCCTATGAGTGTCATCTGATGAAGATCATCAAAGGTTAGTGATTCATTTGATCTATATTTTTGCTTTTTTTGACTACTCACTTTGGCTGGGAAAATGGCTGTGTGTTTTTTTGACTTGGCCTTGACCTAACATAATCATATGTTGTGCTTTCGCTGTAAAGCATTTCTGATATCGGACACGATGGGTAAATTAAAAAGATGTTTATCTTTCATTTGCTGTATTGGACTAGTTAATGTGTGAAAGTTACACATTTCTAAAAAATATTTTAAATTTCGTGCGCTGACTTTTCACCGGAATGTTGTCGAGGGGTTCTGCTAGCGGAAAATAAATGAATAAAAAAAGCTAATCAATAAGCTAAGGACCCTGGGACTGAACACCTCCCTCTGAAACTGGATCCTGGACTTCCTGACGGGCTGCCCCCAGGTGGTAAGCATATGTAACAACACATCTGCCACGCTGATCCTCAGCACAGGGGCCCCTCAGGGGTGCATGCTCAGCCCGATCCTGTACTCCCTGTTCACTCATGACTGCACGGCCAGGCACGACTCCAAAACCATTATTAAATTTGCAGATGACATAACAGTGATCAACAACAAGACAACCTATAGGGAGGAGGTCAGAGACCTGGCCATGTGGTGCCAGGACAATATCCTCTCCCCCTTAGTGTGTCCAAGACAAAGGAGATGATTGTGTATAGTAGTTTGTGTATATATTGTGTATATAGTAAAAAGAGGACCGAGTACGCGCCCATTCTCCTCGACGGGGCTGCAGTGGAACAGCTTGAGAGAGCTTCAAGTTCCTTGGTGTCCACATCACCAACAAACTAACATGGTCCAAGCACATCATGACAGTCATGAAGCGGGCACGAAAAACCTATTCCCCCTCAGGAGACTGAAAAGATTTGGCATGGGTCCTCAGATCCTCAAAAGTTTCTACAGCTGCACCATCGAGAGCATCCTGACTGGTTGCATCACTGCCTGGTATGGCAAGAAGCCTCCAACCACAAGGCACTACAGAGGGTAGTGTGAACGGCCCAGTGCATCACTGGGGCCAAGCTTTCTGCCATTCAGGACCTCTATACCAGGCGGTGTCAGAGGAAGGCCCAAAAAATTGTCAAAGACTCCAGCCACCCTAGTCATAGACTGTTCTCTCTGCTACCACACAGCAAGCGGTACCGGAGCACCAAGACTAGGTCCATGAGGCTTCTTAACAGCTTCTACCCCAAAGCCATAAGATTCCTGAACATCTAGTCAAATGGCTACCAGACTATTCACATTGCACCCCTCCCCTCTCCACACCACTGCAACTCTCTGTTGTCATCTATGCATAGTCAATTCAATTTACTCTTCCCTACATGTACATACTACCTCATCTAACCGGTGCCCCCGCACATTGACTCTGTACCGACACCACCCTGTATATATTGTTCGTTTTTACTGCTCCTCTTTAATTACTTTTATCTCTTATTCTTATCCATACTTTTTGAAACTGCACTGTGGGTTAGGGGCTCGTAGGGAAGCATTTCACTGTAAGCATTTCACAGGTAAGATCTAACAATTCCACAACAAAACCTAATACACACAATCTAGTAAAGGAATGTGATGAGAATATATAAGTATAAAATATGTGGATGAGCAGCGACAGAGCGGCTAAGATGCAATAGAAAGTAAAGAATAGGTAGTGAAGGATACAGTATACATTATATACATATGAAATGAGTAATATGAGATATGTAAACATTATTAAAGAGGCCAGTGATTGTGTCTCAATGGAGGCAGCAGCCTCTCTGAGTTAGTGATTGCTGTTTAGCGGTCTGATGGCATTGAGATAGAAGCTATTTTTCAAACTCTTTGTCCCAGCTTTGATGCACCTGTACTGACCTCGTCTTCTGGATGGACGCAGGGTGAACAGGTAGTGGCTTGGGTTGTTATTGTCCTTGATGATCTTTTTTGCCTTCCTGTGACATGGGGTGCTGTTGGTGTCCTAGAGGGCAAGTAGTTTGCCCCCAGTGATGAGTTGTGCAGACCGCACCACCCTCTGGAGAGCATTGGGGTTGTGGACTGTGCAGTTGCTGGCTCTCAATTGTGCACCTGTAAAAGTTAGTGAGGGTTTTTGGTGACAAGCCACATTTGATCAGCCTCTTAAAGTTGAAGAGGCGCTATTGCACCTTCTTCACCACACTGTCTGTGTGCGTGGACCATTTCAGATTGTCGGTGATATGAACACCGAGGAACTTAAAACTTTCCACCTTCTCCACTGCTGTCCCATCAATGTGGATAGGGGGGTGCTCTCTTTGCTGTTTAAGTCCAGAATCATCTCTTTTGTTTTGCTGAGTGAGAGGTTATTTTCCTGACACCACACTCCGAGGGCCCTCACCTCCTCCCTGTAGGCTGTCTCGTCGTTGTTGGTAATCAAACCTACTACTGTTGTGTCATCTGCAAACTTGATGATTGATTTGGAGGCGTGCATGGCCACGCAGTCATGGGTGATCAGGGAGTACAGGAGGGGGCTGAGAACGCACCCTTGTGGGACCCCAGTGTTCAGGATCAGCGGAGGGGAGATGTTGTTGCCTAACTTCACCACCTGGGGGCGGTCCTTCAAGAAGTCCAGGACCCAGTTGCACAGGGCAGGGTCGAAACCCATGGTCTCAAGCTTAATGATGAGTTTGGAGGGTACCATGGTGTTGAATGTTGAGCTGTGGTCAATGAACAGCATTCTTACATAGGTATTCCTCTTGTCCAGGTGGGATAGGGCAGTGTGCAGTGTGATGACGCTTGTATCGTCTGTGGACCTATTGAGGAGGTAAGACAATTGAAGTGTTTCTAGGGTGACAGGTAGGGTGGAGATATGATCCTTGTCTAGTCTCTCAATGCACTTCATGATGACAGAAGAGAGTGCTATGGGGTGATAGTCATTTTGTTCAGTTACCTTAGCTTTCTTGGGAACAGGAACAATAGTGGCCATCTTGAAGCATGTAGGGACAGCAGACTGGGATTGGGACTGATTGAATATGTCTATTAACACACCATCCAGCTGGTCTGACTCTGAGGATGTGGCTAGGGATGCCGTCTGGGCCGGCAGACTTGCGAGGGTTAACATGTTTAAATGTTTTAAGGAGAGCCCACAGTCTTTGGTAGCGGGCCGCGTTGTTGGCACTGTATCTAAGTGCTCAAAGAAAATGTTTAATTTGTCTGGAAACAAGACGTCGATGTCCGCGACGGGGCTGGTTTTCTTTTTGTAATCAGTGATTGTCTGTAGACCCTGCCACATACATCTGGTGTTTGAGCCGTTGAATTGAGACAACACTGTTTGTATTCGGTCATATTTCCAGTCGCCTTACCATGATTGAATGTGGTGGTACAGCTTTGCGTGAATGCTGCCATCAATCCATGGTTTCTGTTTAGGGCAGGTTTTAATAGTTACAGTGGGTACAACGTCTCCTATACACTTCCTTATAAATTCGCTCACCGAATATTATTATCTGAGGCTACCCGGAACATATCCACAGTCCACCTCATCGAAGCAATCTTGAAGCGTGGAATCCGATTGGTCAGACCAGCGTTGGATAGACATAAGCACGGGCGATTCCTGTTTTAGTTTCTGCCTATTGGAGGGGAGCAACAAGATGGAATCATGGTCAGATTTGCAAAAAGGAGGGTGAGGGAGGAAGACCGCTCCAACACCCTCTCCACGGCAGCGTTGTTTTGGGTCGGCCTCTGGAATCAGCTCAAATGCCCTGGGAGGTGCAGACAAAGGATCCGCTTTGGGAAAGTCGTATTCCTGGTCGAAGTGCTGGTTGTGCTGGTAAGGTGAAGTTTCTCTGATATCCAGTAGTTATTCCCGGTTGTATGTAATAACACTTAAGGTTTTCTGGGCTAACAATGTAATAAATAATTCAGAAAGAAAACAAATACTGCACAGCTGGAATCTCTATCGGCGCCATCTTACTAGATATATATATATATATTTGTGCATCAAGTTCAAATCATGCGTAGATAATTTCCAAGCCCTTGGACTTCTGAGTTGTCTTTAGTCGGGGTGTGAACATTTAAACTTTGAAATGTTTAAGCGAAATTGGGATCCTTAACGTTCAGAAAATTCCCAGAATTAATTGTTTTTTTTCTTCAACATTTTTATCACAGTACAGTTATCACAAAATAAATACAATTTAAAAATCTGAACCTAGCCTATTCATTGATGACAGGTCCTGCTTTACTGAAGTTGAGAGACATCGAGCGGAGTTGGTGATTCCTCAGCTAAACAGACCCATGACATTTAATTTTTCCGTATTCACACCGTTTTAGTCAGTTGGTCGTAGTTATTAAGTTTCAAATTCTTGAAATAATATAATAAATCAAATAACCCTGTCATTTTCTAAAGAGATATGTAATGTGATGAGAAGTCAAATATAATATTGACTATTACATAAATTGTCATGATTGTAATTGTATAGATACATCAAATTAAGTTCACTGTTGAGAAATAAAATGTGGAGTTTCACCCAAAACTTTTTCTTGATAATACTGTAGAGTATATTGTGGTTTGTTCTGCATTCCAAATATGTTTCGGAGCTTAACAAAATGGAATTAAGGTTACTTCCCAAAGGGAAACCTATTCTTTATATAATGCCCAGACCCCTATAGGCCCTAGTCAATATCAAATCAAATCAAATCAAATCAAATTTTATTTGTCACATACACATGGTTAGCAGATGTTAATGCGAGTGTAGCGAAATGCTTGTGCTAGTTCCGACAATGCAGTGATAACCAACAAGTAATCTAACTAACAATTCTAAAACTACTGTCTTATACACAGTGTAAGGGGATAAAGAATATGTACATAAGGATATATGAGTGAGTGATGGTACAGAGCAGCATACAGTAGATGGTATCGAGTACAGTATATACATATGAGATGAGTATGTAGACAAAGTAAACAAAGTGGCATAGTTAAAGTGGCTAGTGATACATGTATTACATAAGGATGCAGTCGATGATGTAGAGTACAGTATATACGTATGCATATGAGATGAATAATGTAGGGTAAGTAACATTATATAAGGTAGCATTGTTTAAAATGGCTAGTGATATATTTACATCATTTCCCATCAATTCCCATTATTAGTGCACTAATAAGGGAAGAGGGTGCTATTTGGTACGCAACCTCAGTCTAGCTTTGACAGTTGTCGTGGAAATTCCCATTACACAGAAATTAGTTATCAGAAAAGGGCAAACATTAAAATTCCCATTACACAGTGTTTCCCTGTTATTGGTATGCTACAGGGTTTTCAGTTCACTCTCAGTTCCCAAGCTTACTTACATAGAGTGAAAAATGTCTCTCTCTCTCTCTCTCTTGTTCTGTTTCTTCTCTCTTTCCCTCTCTCTTTGGTCTCCCCCTCTCTCTCCCTCTCTCTCTCTCTTTCTCTCAGTTTTGCAGTATAAATGGCTAATGAATTACAGATGAACATTGATGGAAATTAATCTACCTACAGTCCCCATGTAGTATGGCAGCCATTTAAACCTTTGATCAATAGCCCTGAAGTTGAAAACATGCAGGCACTGAAGTCGTTTGGTCAACAATAAACATAGGAGGGCGAACAGGAGTTTTGTCCCAAATGAGGGCCCTGGTCAAACGTAGTGTGCAATGTAGGGAATAGGGAGTCAATTGGGACTCAAACAAGAGGTTTCCAGCCCCACTATATCATAATGACAAGACATTTATGTGCAAAATATTTTTTTCTTAGAATCGAAAAAATATACGTCTGCATGACTTTATCAGCTGAGCATTCAACTTTCCTCTGAGACCTATGGATGGAAATATATATAGACTCCCCCTTTTTTTTCTACTGTGTTATTGACTTGTTAATTGTTTACTCCATGTGTAACTCTGTGTTGTCTGTTCACACTGCTATGCTTTATCTTGGCCAGGTCGCAGTTGCAAATGAGAACTTGTTCTCAACTAGCCTACCTGGATAAATTGTAAGGAATTTCCTCCTCTTCTTCCGAAGAGGAGAGGCGAAAAGGATCAGAGGATGGTTAAATAATGGTGAAATAAATCAAATTTTTAAAAGTAAGTAGGGGATAGGGAGTCAATTGGGACTCAAACAAGAGGTTTCCAGCCCCACTATATCATAATGACAAGACATTTATGTGCAAAATATTTTTTTCTTAGAATCGAAAAAATATACGTCTGCATGACTTTATCAGCTGAGCATTCAACTTTCCTCTGAGACCAGTGATTGGATGGAAATGTAAGAATGAAACACAGAGACATATGATTTATAATTATTATTTTTCTCTCTTCTTCTTCTTCTCTCTACCAATGACATGAGAACAGTTTCCCGCAATCCAATGAGAAAACAAAACATTGATAGTTTATGTCGAACTCTCACTCAAGTTTTGGTAATTTATCCATCCTTATGGACCCAGACTGATATGATCATCGTACCAGAGGCCAGCCAATTAAATTCACTATTGTTCCATAACCATGGCTACATGTCACTGATAATGTCACTATGTGGGTGGGTCCTAAATTGTATCCTATTCTCGATATTGTGCACTGTAGGGGTTTAATGGGATCAGGTCAAAACAGTTCCATTTGGGACGTTACCATGGAGAATATCAATATACTCCTGTTATCAACGTTTATAGCTATACTTACTACAGATGTGATATGC
This sequence comes from Oncorhynchus nerka, assembly GCF_034236695.1. Classification (NCBI taxonomy): domain Eukaryota; kingdom Metazoa; phylum Chordata; class Actinopteri; order Salmoniformes; family Salmonidae; genus Oncorhynchus; species Oncorhynchus nerka. The sequence goes on along the minus strand of NW_027039696.1, from coordinate 12,387 downwards.
AGACATCTACACTTTTAATACACTTTTACTGTATTCATTGAGGATTCATGAAGCCGAGGGATAATAGATCTCAACTGAAATCCATGTCATTGTGAATTGATCATATGACTACAAATATGGCAGTGAATATTGGCTTTATCTGATAGTGTTGGTGATGAAACGTACCGTGCAGATCAGGCCGAATGACCGTACACAGCTAACGGCTTACAGCTAAAAGCCTGTAAATAACCTCATAATTCCCCCCCGCTGTGTAAAGGTTGTAAATGAACACGAGAAGACTGTTAGCGAGGATAAGAACAGTTTAATTGCGTTGTTAATTGATTTTTCCATGACCACCTTAATTGATTGCTGGGTTGGTGAAAATGTAATTGTTTTTATTTTTATGTTATACACATGCAATAAGGAGTAACAAGGAAACACTGTGTAATGGGTAGGAGTTGCGGAAAGAGAATAGATTTCCTTTATCAATAAGCACCTTGGATATACAAATAAATACAATTTGATTTGATTTGATTTGCTATGCATCCTTTTGACGTATTGATGGCTCTTGAAAAGCTGATTGTATACAATCGTTAAACTCACCTCAGCTTGCAAATATTTCCTCCTTTTCTGACAGATCTGAGATGCTTGTTGAACATTTGGACAACAGCTTTACTTCTGTTGTCTGCGATATCCTTGTTGCTCTGACTTGAAATACATTTTCATTGAACCACCTCGGTATCAAATCAAATTTTATTTGTCACATGCAACGAATACAAATCAAATCAAACTTTATTCGTCACATGCGCCGAATACAACAAGTGTAGACTTTACCGTGAAATGCTTTACTTACAAGCCCTTAATAACCAACAGTTCAGTTCAAGAAGAAGAAGAAAATATTTACCAAATAACTAAAGAATAATCAAAGTAACAAAATAACAAGGCGATGTACAGGGGCTACCGGTACACAATCAGTGTGTGGGGGTACAGGTTAGAAGTCATTTGTACATGTAAATAACAAGGCAGGGGCTACCGGTACACAATCAGTGTGTGGGGGTACAGGTTAGAAGTCATTTGTACATGTAAATAACAAGGCAGGGGCTACCGGTACACAATCAGTGTGTGGGGGTACAGGTTAGAAGTCATTTGTACATGTAAATAACAAGGCAGGGGCTACCGGTACACAATCAGTGTGTGGGGGTACAGGTTAGAAGTCATTTGTACATGTAAATAACAAGGCAGGGGCTACCGGTACACAATCAGTGTGTGGGGTACAGGTTAGAAGTCATTTGTACATGTAAATAACAAGGCAGGGGCTACCGGTACACAATCAGTGTGTGGGGTACAGGTTAGAAGTCATTTGTACATGTAAATAACAAGGCAGGGGCTACCGGTACACAATCAGTGTGTGGGGGTACAGGTTAGAAGTCATTTGTACATGTAAATAACAAGGCAGGGCTACCGGTACACAATCAGTGTGTGGGGGTACAGGTTAGAAGTCATTTGTACATGTAAATAACAAGGCAGGGGCTACCGGTACACAATCAGTGTGTGGTGGTACAGGTTAGAAGTCATTTGTACATGTAAATAACAAGGCAGGGGCTACCGGTACACAATCAGTGTGTGGGGGTACAGGTTAGAAGTCATTTGTACATGTAAATAACAAGGCAGGGGCTACCGGTACACAATCAGTGTGTGGGGGTACAGGTTAGAAGTCATTTGTACATGTAAATAACAAGGCAGGGGCTACCGGTACACAATCAGTGTGTGGGGGTACAGGTTAGAAGTCATTTGTACATGTAAATAACAAGGCCGGGCTACCGGTACACAATCAGTGTGTGGGGGTACAGGTTAGAAGTCATTTGTACATGTAAATAACAAGGCAGGGGCTACCGGTACACAATCAGTGTGTGGGGGTACAGGTTAGAAGTCATTTGTACATGTAAATAACAAGGCAGGGGCTACCGGTACACAATCAGTGTGTGGGGGTACAGGTTAGAAGTCATTTGTACATGTAAATAACAAGGCAGGGGCTACCGGTACACAATCAGTGTGTGGGGGTACAGGTTAGAAGTCATTTGTACATGTAAATAACAAGGCAGGGGCTACCGGTACACAATCAGTGTGTGGGGGTACAGGTTAGAAGTCATTTGTACATGTAAATAACAAGGCAGGGGCTACCGGTACACAATCAGTGTGTGGGGGTACAGGTTAGAAGTCATTTGTACATGTAAATAACAAGGCAGGGGCTACCGGTACACAATCAGTGTGTGGGGGTACAGGTTAGAAGTCATTTGTACATGTAAATAACAAGGCAGGGGCTACCGGTACACAATCAGTGTGTGGGGGTACAGGTTAGAAGTAATTTGTACATGTAAATAACAAGGCAGGGGCTACCGGTACAAATCAGTGTGTGGGGGTACAGGTTAGAAGTCATTTGTACATGTAAATAACAAGGCAGGGGCTACCGGTACACAATCAGTGTGTGGGGGTACAGGTTAGAAGTCATTTGTACATGTAAATAACAAGGCAGGGGCTACCGGTACACAATCAGTGTGTGGGGGTACAGGTTAGAAGTCATTTGTACATGTAAATAACAAGGCCGGGCTACCGGTACACAATCAGTGTGTGGGGGTACAGGTTAGAAGTCATTTGTACATGTAAATAACAAGGCAGGGGCTACCGGTACACAATCAGTGTGTGGGGGTACAGGTTAGAAGTCATTTGTACATGTAAATAACAAGGCAGGGGCTACCGGTACACAATCAGTGTGTGGGGGTACAGGTTAGAAGTCATTTGTACATGTAAATAACAAGGCAGGGGCTACCGGTACACAATCAGTGTGTGGGGGTACAGGTTAGAAGTCATTTGTACATGTAAATAACAAGGCAGGGGCTACCGGTACACAATCAGTGTGTGGGGGTACAGGTTAGAAGTCATTTGTACATGTAAATAACAAGGCAGGGGCTACCGGTACACAATCAGTGTGTGGGGGTACAGGTTAGAAGTCATTTGTACATGTAAATAACAAGGCAGGGGCTACCGGTACACAATCAGTGTGTGGGGTACAGGTTAGAAGTCATTTGTACATGTAAATAACAAGGCAGGGGCTACCGGTACACAATCAGTGTGTGGGGGTACAGGTTAGAAGTCATTTGTACATGTAAATAACAAGGCAGGGGCTACCGGTACACAATCAGTGTGTGGGGGTACAGGTTAGAAGTCATTTGTACATGTAAATAACAAGGCAGGGGCTACCGGTACACAATCAGTGTGTGGGGGTACAGGTTAGAAGTCATTTGTACATGTAAATAACAAGGCAGGGGCTACCGGTACACAATCAGTGTGTGGGGGTACAGGTTAGAAGTCATTTGTACATGTAAATAACAAGGCCGGGCTACCGGTACACAATCAGTGTGTGGGGGTACAGGTTAGAAGTCATTTGTACATGTAAATAACAAGGCCGGGGCTACCGGTACACAATCAGTGTGTGGGGGTACAGGTTAGAAGTCATTTGTACATGTAAATAACAAGGCAGGGGCTACCGGTACACAATCAGTGTGTGGGGGTACAGGTTAGAAGTCATTTGTACATGTAAATAACAAGGCAGGGGCTACCGGTACACAATCAGTGTGTGGGGGTACAGGTTAGAAGTCATTTGTACATGTAAATTGTTATGTTCTGTTAATTACTGATGTCCCCTTTAAGGATGGAGCACCCTTGGTCATGCGCAGTATTGTTCTATGTTATTCTGGTACTAACTAGTTTGAGTAAATGTGAAGCTCCAGTTCAATTGCTTGTATTCCGAGTCTTTCTTATTACATAAATAAGTACTAAGTGTTAAGACACTACAATGGCGACGAGGATGATTACCTGCAGTGTGCATCACGAATACAGATGGAGTTCGTAGGAAGAGAGGAAGATTTTGACCCTGTAGCACAGGGGTGTCAAAGTCAAATGGACGGAGGGCCAAATAAAAAAATCAGCTACAAGACGAGGGCCGGACTGTTCGAATGTTCATTGAAATTTTTTTAAATGACGCATATAGTCTAGTGAACCTAATTGAACCTACTGAAAACCTAACAAATATATTACAATATGATCAGATAAATAAAGCAATATTTTCTTATGGCTCTGTCAGTAATCTTTAATTTTCAACAGACACAAAAGACAAATTTCCTTTATATAAATATCCCCATAACATGAACATTAAATGAAAGAAACCGGTATTCAAGGCACCATCAGTAGACTATATTTTCTATTTTAGCAAAAGTGGGCTAAATTTACTTCAAAGAAAAAACAATAATAGCAATTTTCTATCATCCACTCAACTGAAATATTTTTAAAATATAATTGGATTGAAATACAAAAAAATAAAGTGCAAAAATCTATTAATCAAAAACAACACTTTGTTTAAGGAGAAGTAACATGCAGTGAAAACAAATATTAAATTTTAACTTTTAAACTTGAACTGAGTAAAAACTCTAAATATGTGATTGCACAGTAATGTTCACTTGTTTGAGGTTGAGGGTGATACTTGGTGGTGTCCCATCTTTTCCACAAGTTCATCAATGTTCGGGGTAAGGCTCTGAGCTGAAGAAATCCTCAGAATTGAGTGGAGGTGTTCAGCAGTAAGTCGACTTCTGTGTGATGTTTTGTTCAGGTTCATCAAAGAAAACAGTTGTTCACACAGGTATGTGCTGCCAAACATAGACAACGTTTGAGCAGCCTGGATGCGCAGCTGGGGCATTGTGCCGGGAGGAAACGGGCGAACTCCGCAGCACCCACTGCCGCATATTTTGCCCTCAGTGCATCATTGCATTGGAGGTCAATCAACTCCATTTGGAGGTTTGGTGGTGAGCTTTCCACGTCAACAGCAAATGGGTTACCGAGCAGTTCCAACCTGCTTTTTGTGCTTCAAAGTCAGCAAATCGGCGTCGAAAGTCAGCGGCAAGCATACCTATTTTATCAGCCAACTGTGTGCTCGGAACGCACTGGTAGAGAGCTTCTCTTTCATGGTCTGGCAGCTGGGAAAGTGGCTCAAATTTTCTTTCCGCATCTGCGTCTCCCACAGAGTCAGTTTGGTTTTAAATGCCTTCACTGTACTGTACATATCAGAGATGACACGATCCCGACCCTGCAGCTGCAAGTTTATTGCATTCAGATGACTCGTAATGTCACACAGAAAAGCCATTTCACACAGAAACATTTCGTCTCGGAGTTGTGTTGTGTCTTTCCCTTTGCTGTCCAAGAACAGACAAATCTCCTCACGAAGCTCGAAACATCTTTGAAGCACCTTTCCCTGGCTTAGCCATCGCACCTCTGTGTGATAAGGCAAATCACCATGCTCCGTTTCTAACTCCGTCAGAAATGCCTTGAACTGGCGGTGATTCAAACCTTTGGCTCTGATAAAGTTAACTGTGCGCGTGATGATGCTCATTACATGCTCCATTTTCAAGGCTTTACCGCACAACGCTTCCTGGTGTATGATACAATGATAAGCTGTCAGCTCACCTGTCGCGTTTTCCTCTTGCATCTTTTCCCGTATCTTCGCCACCAGTGTCCACACATCGCAGGTGCTCCGTCGGTTGTCAAACCCACGAGTTTTTCCCAAGGCAGCTCCATCTCATTTACACATCTTGACACCTCTTCATACAAATCATGCCCCGTAGTTGTGCCATGCATAGGACGTAAAGCCAAAACTCCTCTGTCACGCTTAGGTTGGAGTCCACTCCGCGGATGAAAATTGACAACTGGGCAATGTCAGAAATGTCGGTGCTCTCATCCACAGCCAAGGAATATGCAATAAAATCTTTTCCCTTTTTCACAAGCTGCTCTTTTAGATTGATGGACAACTGGTCTACTCTCTCGGCAATGGTGTTTCTGCTCAGACTCACATTTAAAAAGAGTTGCCTTTTTTCTGGGCAAACTTCGTCACAAACTTTAATCATGCAGTTTTTGATGAAATCCCCCTCCGTAAATGGCCGGGCTGATTTAGCGATCTCTTCTGCCAAAATAAAACTGGCCTTGACAGCAGCCTGGCCTTGTGATTTGGCTTTTTGAACAGAGCCTGTCGAGATTTGAGGCCTCGTTTTAATTCCTCTGCCTTTTGTAGCCTTTGTTCCATGTCCATATTCTTGTTTTTGTCCGCGTGTTTCGTTTCATAATGTCGTCTCAGATTATACTCTTTCAGTACCGCCACACTTTCTCCACACAGAAGACACACAGGTTTTCCAGCTACCTTCGTGAACATATACTCCGACTCCCACCTTGTTTGAAACCCCGGTTCTCAGTATCCACCTTCCGTTTTGCCATTTTTGATGGGTATCTGAAAGTTAATTTTACTGTGATGCTGACGACTGCTGTGCCAATAAATATTGAAATGAAGCAGCCTACTGCTCGGTGCGTCACCTTTGCATTGTGGGAAATGTAGTATTGGTGCGTGTAAAAGATCTGCGGGCTGCCGGCTTGCTGCGGGCCGGTTCTAATAATAAATCAAGATCATCCCAGGGGCCGTAAAAACCTTCTTGCGGGCCGGATGTGGCCCGGGCCTTGACTCTGACATATGTGCTGTAGTCAAGATCATGAAAACAGGGAGAGCTGACGAGAACGAGGCGGCAGATCAAAGACCTGTGGACCGGAGGTAAAGAGAATGGCTAGCATCGGAAAATAGATGTGTTTGATGACACGCAAGAAAACTGGGCAACTTACATTGAACGACTGGAACAGTACTTCATTGCAAACGACATTGCTGATAACAAAAAGAGTACTGACATTTAATTGACCCAAAACCATTTTGCTAAGAGATCTGACTGCCCCTCTGAAGCCCTCAAATAAAACATTCACAGAGATTGTGGAGATATTGCAAAATCACCTATCACCTAAACCACTCCTCATCGCGGAACGTTTCGTTTCCACAAGAGAGATCAGAATGAGGGGAGGGTTAGTACATATGTAGCAGTGTTGAAGAAACTGTCTGAACATTGCCAGTTTGGAGAGAACCTAAATGACACATTAAGGGATAGATTTGTTTGTGGACTGAAACATGAACACATTCAAAAACGTTTGCTCACAGAATCAGAGCTCACGTTTGCAAATGCTGTTGAAATTGCTGTGGCTATGGAAATCGCGACTAAAGATGCATTTGAGTTGCAAAGTAAAAGAAGTACTGACCTGTCACAAATTTCCCTGCACAAGTTTTCACGCAGTCGACAGCGCCCCGTGTGGCCGAAAAATGCAACAGGTGTGATAGAGATGGTCACAGAGCAGAGGATTGCCGTTTCAAAGACTAAATTTGTCACAAATGCAGTAGAAGGGGGCACATTCAAAGAGCATGCAAAGCAAATTCAGTCACAACAGGAAAACTGAGAAAATTAAAGGGTCTGTGAATGCACTAGCAGAGAACAGTGGCAGTGATTCAGATAAACGATTAATTGGTACAATGGAGTTAAACACAGTGACTTCTCCCAGCAGTAGCATAATATGGGTGACACCAGATATCGAAGGCAAACCCCTCAAAATGGAGCTGGACACAGGATCTGCAGTGTCTATAATTTCCACTACTGTCTACAATGAGCATTTTAAGGCTATCAAGCTGAAGAACACAAATGTGTTGCTGAAGACATACTCAGGAGAGAGATTGAGTCCAATGGGGGCGTTGCAAGTCAGAGTGCATTATGGGGGCAAACACAGCAGTTACAGCTGTGTTGTGCCTGGAACTGGCCCCCATTATTTGGCAGGGAATGGCTTTCAAAAATAAAGCTGAACTGGTGTGACTTGAAAATGCTCCATACGTTCCAGTCCAAAGAGAAAGGCACAGACCAAACACTGGAACACTTGCGGAAGAAATACAACACAGTTTTCAGTGATCAGATGGGAACAGTAAAAGGCTTCACAGCAAAACTTGTACTAAGAGATGATGCAACCCCCAAATTCTGCAAAGCCAGATCTGTTCCATACTCCCTGAGACCAAAGGTGGAAGCGGAAATCGATCACTTGCAGGATACAGGGGATCCTGACGAAAGTGGACAGAAGCGAATGGGCCACACCCATAGTTCCTATTGTGAAGAAAGACAGGTCTGTTAGAATGTGTGGGGACTTCAAGGTAACTGTGAATCAATGTTGCATGTGGACCAATACCCCTACCACCCCTGGATGACATCTTTGCTGCACTAGCTGGTGGGAAACACTTCAGTAAAATCATCTGAAACAGGCTTACCTGCAGCTACCGGTTGAAGAGAGCTCCAAACAGTACCTGACATTAAACACACACAAAGGTCTATACAGGTATAACCGCCTGGTTTTTGGCATTGCATCAGCCCCAGCCATTTGGCAACGAACTATTGACCAGATTTTGCAAGGAATCCCAGGAACCCAGTGTATCCTGGATGACATGATCATAACAGGACGCACCGACAAAGAGCACCTGGCTAACCTGGAAGAGGTCCTGAAAAGACTGAAAGAGTATGGTCTACAGGCAAACTTAAAGAAGTGTGAGTTCTTCAAAGACAAGATTGTCTTCTGTGGATATGAGATTGACTGCAATGGATTGCACAAAACACAGGACAAAATCGAGGCAGTGGTACAGGCACCACGACCACAAAATATCACAGAAGTGAGATCTTTCACGGGACTGATCAATTACTACAGAAGATTCCTCCCAAACCTTTCAGCAGTACTCCAGCCTCTAAATCAGCTCCTGGAAAAGAATAGGACATGGCGGTGGACAGAGCAGTGTGAAAATGCATTTCTGGAGGCAAAACGGCTCATAACATCTGAACAGGTCCTGATGCATTACGACCCTGAAATGCCAGTGAAGTTGGCTTGTGATGCGTCCCCTTATGGATTAGGGCAGTCCTTTCACACACACTGAAAGATGGGTCAGAGAGGCCAGTTGCATTCGCGTCACGAACATTGAATGATGCAGAGAAAACTACTCACAAATCGACAAAGAAGCACTGGCACTAGTGTGGGGCGTCAAGAAATTCCACGCATACCTATATGGCAAGCGTTTCACACTGGTTACAGATCACCAGCCGTTGCTTTCCATTTTCAGTCAAAGAAATGCATTCCAGGCAATGACAATGACAGCAGCCAGGTTACAGCGATATGCCCTGTTCCTTGCCAGTCATATGTATGACATTGAGTTTAAATGCCGTCATCCCTCCACACAAATGCAGATGGATTATCCAGACTGCCGTGTACAAGAGAAAGACAAAGGAGGGTGGATGCAGTGGACATGTTCCATACCGCTCAGCTTGAGGCACTACCAGTCACAAGCACAGTTATCAAACAGGAGACAAGGAAAGATGTGACCTTGTCAAAAGTGTACACCTACACCATGTCAGGATGGCCAGCTACTGGCAGAAAGGAGCTGACTCCGTATTGCCAGCGGAGAAACGAAATTACAACGTACCAAGGATGTTTGATGTGGGAATGAGAGTCATGATACCCCAGAAATGCCAACATCTAGTCTTGCAGCAACTACATGAAGGTCATGTTGGAATTGTCAAAATGAAGCTGCTCGCGAGGAGCCACTTCTGGTGGCCAGGTCTGGACCAACAGATAGAAAATATGGCAAAGAACTGTAGTGGATGTTTGGAAACCCTTCACATGCCTGCTCCTGTCCCAGTCCACCCATGGGAATGGCCCGCAGAGCCATGGCAGAGAATTCATGTGGACTACGCTGGTCCCTTTGAAAAGCACATGTTTCTGGTTATAGTTGATGCCCATTCCAAATGGCCAGAGGTGTTTTGCACTGACTCCTCCACCTCAGCTCAGACGATAGAGTGTCTCAGAACAACGTTTGCACGCTTCGGTTTGCCACTGCAGCTGGTAAGTGACAACGCGCAAGCTTTTGTAAGTGACGAGTTTACAAGATTCATGTCAGTAAATGGAATCAAACACTCAACCTCAGCTCCGTACCACCCTGCCACCAATGGGCTGGCAGAACGCTTTGTGCAAACCCTAAAGCAAGGACTCCGTGCAGCAAAACGAGACGAAGGGACTTTGCAAACAAAACTGGCCAAGTTCCTGGCCTCCTACCGAAACACCCCACATGCCACGACAAATGAAAGCCCAGCCGCACTGATGTTCGGGAGGCCTCTCCGCACACAGCTGGACATCATGAAGCCAAACAGGCGTAATGAAGTGCTGAACAAACAAGCCAAGATGCTCTCCGGTGGCCGGGAGCGCCATCTCCAAACAGGACAGGAAGTGATGGTGCGAGACTACAGAAGAGGAGGGAAATGGACAAGAGGGACCGTACACACACAAACGGGACCCAGAACTTACCAGGTTCAAGTGAGCCCAGACATAATGTGGCGGCGTCACATTAACCAAATGCATTCCACGGAAAACAGCACAACAATCGAGAGAGAACAGGCACAGAGAGCTCCTGAGAGTGACACACAGGGAACTGTAGAGGACGGTGGGGCAGTAGAGAGACCCCAGGCTGAAAGAAGGGAACGTGTTGATGAAGGTGCTGCTATAGCAGACGCTATAATGGAACAAGCACACACTGAGGATGTTCAGGAGCCTCCAGACAATCCGAGGCGCTACCCAGAACGAAGGCACCGTCCACCAGACAGACTAGACTTATAAACAAACAAACAAAAACGAACTGTTCAAGTTCAAATTAAAAGATGCAAAATAACTACAAGAAGTTCTGGGAAATGTTTCAGTTGTGGTTTGGTAAAAGTAACTCTGATTGTATAAGAGAAGGAATGTTATGTTCTGTTAATTACTGATGTCCCCTTTAAGGATGGAGCACCCTTGGTCATGCGCAGTATTGTTCTATGTTATTCTGGTACTAACTAGTTTGAGTAAATGTGAAGCTCCAGTTCAATTGCTTGTATTCCGAGTCTTTCTTATTACATAAATAAGTACTAAGTGTTAAGACACTACATAAATAACAAGGCAGGGGCTACCGGTACACAATCAGTGTGTGGGGGTACAGGTTAGAAGTCATTTGTACATGTAAATAACAAGGCAGGGGCTACCGGTACACAATCAGTGTGTGGGGGTACAGGTTAGAAGTCATTTGTACATGTAAATAACAAGGCAGGGGCTACCGGTACACAATCAGTGTGTGGGGGTACAGGTTAGAAGTCATTTGTACATGTAAATAACAAGGCAGGGGCTACCGGTACACAATCAGTGTGTGGGGGTACAGGTTAGAAGTCATTTGTACATGTAAATAACAAGGCAGGGGCTACCGGTACACAATCAGTGTGTGGGGGTACAGGTTAGAAGTCATTTGTACATGTCAGGTTGGGGTGAAGTGACTATGCATAGATAACGAACAGCGAGTAGCAGCAGTGTACAAAACAAATGGAGGGGGTCAATGTAATAGTCCGGTGGCCAATTGATTAATTGATCAGCAGTCTTATGGATTTGGGGTAGAAGCTGGTGTAGACTTTATCACTCCAGTGTTTAATTGCTCAATTGTAATTACTTCGCCACTACGGCCTATTTATTGCCTTACCTTCCTTATTTTACCTCGTTTTCACACTGTATATAGACTTTTTCTCTACTGTGTTATTGACTGTACGTTTGTTTATTCCAGGTGTAACTATGTGTTGTTTGTGTCACACTGCTTTGCTTTATCTTGGCCAGGTCACAGTTGTAAATGAGAACTTGTTCTCAACTAGCCTACCTGGATAAATAAAGGTGAAATAAAAAATAAATAAATGAAAAAGACCTTGCCGTGAAATGCTTACTTACAAGCCCTTAACCAAAAATGCAGTTAAGAAAAATATTGACTAAATAAACTAAAGTAAAAAATAATCATAAATTGCTCTCAATGACCAATTTCCAAAGGAGATCGTAAGAGACTGTATCCGGTACAAAGACAACAAAGGATGGATGGTAGGCGTGCCTTTATCAATGTGGACAAACTCTTTATAGATGGACAGCTATTCCGAGACAGCTCCATAACACCGTGGCTGTACTAAATTCTACAGGGACTTCATGTTACGAAAAAAAAGAAGGTATGGGAACTGTTTAAAATATCGGAATGTTATGAAGTGGATATGAACATACACATACTCAACTACATGCTTGCTCACACATACGGACTTATACATACACACACACACACACACACACACACACACACACACACACACACACACACACACACACACATACTCAACTACATGCTTGCTCACACATACGGACTTATACACACACACACACACACACACACACACACACACACACACACACATACTCAACTACATGCTTGCTCACACATACGGACTTATACACACACACACACACCTGATCTCTCTCTTTTCTCTTCTCCTCCCTCGCTCTCTCAATTGTCGAGAACTGGTTTATAATTTCAGGTGTTTATTGTGTCTCTTTTTTATGTATTTGTCTACAAGTTTATATATGTTTACAACA
>NW_027039695.1:64430-89399 GCF_034236695.1 Oncorhynchus nerka | reverse complement strand
ATCAGTAAGATTACCTACAGTCTAATCAGCACCATTGAGACATCAGTCAGATTACCTACAGTCTAATCAGCACCATTGAGACATCAGTCAGATACCTACAGTCTAATCAGCACCATTGAGACATCAGTAAGATTACCTACAGTCTAATCAGCACCATTGAGACATCAGTCAGATTACCTACAGTCTAATCAGCACCATTGAGACAGCAATCAGATTACCTACAGTCTAATCAGCACCATTGAGACAGCAGTCAAGATTACCTACAGTCTAATCAGCACCATTGAGACATCAGTCAGATTACCTACAGTCTAATCAGCACCATTGAGACATCAATCAGATTACCTACAGTCTAATCAGCACCATTGAGACATCAATCAGATTACCTACAGTCTAATCAGCACCATTGAGACACAGTCATTGTCTAATCAGCACCATTGAGACAGCAGTCAGATTACCTACAGTCTAATCAGCACCATTGAGACAGTCAGATTACCTACAGTCTAATCAGCACCATTGAGACATCAGTCAGATTACCTACAGTCTAATCAGCACCATTGAGACATCAGTCAGATTACCTACAGTCTAATCAGCACCATTGAGACATCAGTCAGATTACCTACAGTCTAATCAGCACCATTGAGACATGAGACATCAATTGAGACATCAATCAAGATTACCTACAGTCTAATCAGCACAATCAGATTACCTGCAGTCTAATCAGCACCATTGAGACAGCAGTCAGATTACCTACAGTCTAATCAGCTGACATCATTTACCTAGCACATTGAGACAGTCAGATTACCTGCAGTCTAATCAGCACCATTGAGACAGTCAGATTACCTACAGTCTAATCAGCACCATTGAGACATCAGTCAGATTACCTACAGTCTAATCAGCACCATTGAGACAGTCAGATTACCTATCTAATCAGCACCATTGAGACATCAGTCAGATTACCTACAGTCTAATCAGCACCATTGAGACATCAGTCAGATTACCTACAGTCTAATCAGCACCATTGAGACAGTCAGATTACCTAGAATCAGCACCATTGAGACATCAGTCAGATTACAGTCTAATCAGCACCATTGAGACATGGTCAGATTACCTACAGTCTAATCAGCACCATTGAGACATCAGTCAGATTACCTACAGTCTAATCAGCACCATTGAGACATCAGTCAGTCATTACCTACAGTCTAATCAGCACCATTGAGACAGTCAGATTACCTACAGTCTAATCAGCACCATTGAGACATCAGTCAGATTACCTACAGTCTAATCAGCACCATTGAGACAGTCAGATTACCTACAGTCTAATCAGATTACCTACAGTCTAATCAGCACCATTGAGACATCAGTCAGATTACCTACAGTCTAATCAGCACCATTGAGACATCAATCAGATTAATCAGCACCATTGACAGTCTAATCTAATCAAGCACCATTGAGATTACATCTAATCAGCACCATTACATCAGTCACAGTCTAATCAGCACCATTGAGACAGTCAGATTACCTACAGTCTAATCAGCACCATTGAGACATCAGTCAGATTACCTACAGTCTAATCAGCACCATTGAGACATCAGTCAGATTACCTACAGTCTAATCAGCACCATTGAGACATCAGTCAGATTACCTACAGTCTAATCAGCACCATTGAGACATCAGTCAGATTACCTACAGTCTAATCAGCACCATTGAGACAGTCAGATTACCTACAGTCTAATCAGCACCATTGAGACATCAGTCAGATTACCTACAGTCTAATCAGCACCATTGAGACATCGGTCAGATTACCTACAGTCTAATCAGCACCATTGAGACATCAGTCAGATTACCTACAGTCTAATCAGCACCATTGAGACATCAATCAGATTACCTACAGTCTAATCTGCACCATTGAGACATCCGTCAGATTACCTACAGTCTAATCAGCACCATTGAGACATCAGTCAGATTATCTACAGTCTATTCAGCACCATTGAGACATCAGTCAGATGACCTACAGTCTAATCAGCACCATTGAGACATAAATCAGATTACCTACAGTCTAATCAGCACCATTGAGACATCAGTCAGACGAACTACAGTCTAATCAGCACCATTGAGACATCAGTCAGATTACCTACAGTCTAATCAGCACCATTGAGACATCAGTCAGATTACCTACAGTCTAATCAGCACCATTGAGACATCAGTCAGATGACCTACAGTCTAATCAGCACCATTGAAACATCAGTCAGATTACCTACAGTCTAATCAGCACCATTGAGACATAAATCAGATTACCTACAGTCTAATCAGCACCATTGAGACATCAGTCAGACGACCTACAGTCTAATCAGCACCATTGAGACATCAGTCAGATTACCTACAGTCTAATCAGCACCATTGAGACATCAGTCAGATTACCTACAGTCTAATCAGCACCATTGAGACAGTCAGATTACCTACAGTCTAATCAGCACCATTGAGACATCAGTCAGATTACCTACAGTCTATTCAGCACCATTGAGACTTCGTTCAGATGACCTACAGTCTAATCAGCACCATTGAAACATCAGTCAGATTACCTACAGTCTAATCAGCACCATTGAGACATCAGTCAGATTACCTACAGTCTAATCAGCACCATTGAGACATCAGTCAGATTACCTACAGTCTAATCAGCACCATTGAGACATCAGTCAGATTACCTACAGTCTAATCAGCACCATTGAGACATCAGTAAGATTACCTACAGTCTAATCAGCACCATTGAGACATCAGTCAGATTACCTACAGTCTAATCTGCACCATTGAGACATCAATCAGATTACCTACAGTCTAATCAGCATCATTGAGACATCAATCAGATTACCTGCAGTCTAATCAGCACCATTGAGACAGTCAGATTACCTACAGTCTAATCAGCACCATTGAGACAGTCAGATTACCTACAGTCTAATCAGCACCATTGAGACATCAGTCAGATTACCTACAGTCTAATCAGCACCATTGAGACATCAGTCAGATTACCTACAGTCTAATCAGCACCATTGAGACAGTCAGATTACCTACAGTCTAATCAGCACCATTGAGACATCAGTCAGATTACCTACAGTCTAATCAGCACCATTGAGACATCAGTCAGATTACCTACAGTCTAATCAGCACCATTGAGACATCAATCAGATTACCTACAGTCTAATCTGCACCATTGAGACATCAGTCAGATTACCTACAGTCTAATCAGCACCATTGAGACAGTCAGATTACCTACAGTCTAATCAGCACCATTGAGACATCAGTCAGATTACCTACAGTCTAATCAGCACCATTGAGACAGTCAGATTACCTACAGTCTAATCAGCACCATTGAGACATCAGTCAGATTACCTACAGTCTAATCAGCACCATTGAGACATCAGTCAGATTACCTACAGTCTAATCAGCACCATTGAGACAGTCAGATTACCTACAGTCTAATCAGCACCATTGAGACATAAATCAGATTACCTACAGTCTAATCAGCACCATTGAGACATCAGTCAGACGACCTACAGTCTAATCAGCACCATTGAGACATCAGTCAGATTACCTACAGTCTAATCAGCACCATTGAGACATAAATCAGATTACCTACAGTCTAATCAGCACCATTGAGACATCAGTCAGACGACCTACAGTCTAATCAGCACCATTGAGACATCAGTCAGATTACCTACAGTCTAATCAGCACCATTGAGACATCAGTCAGATTACCTACAGTCTAATCAGCACCATTGAGACATCAGTCAGATTACCTACAGTCTATTCAGCACCATTGAGACATCAGTCAGATTACCTACAGTCTAATCAGCACCATTGAGACAGCAGTCAGACGACCTACAGTCTAATCAGCACCATTGAGACATCAGTCAGATTACCTACAGTCTAATCAGCACCATTGAGACATCAGTCAGATTACCTACAGTCTAATCAGCACCATTGAGACATCAGTCAGATTACCTACAGTCTATTCAGCACCATTGAGACATCAGTCAGATTACCTACAGTCTAATCAGCACCATTGAGACAGCAGTCAGATTACCTACAGTCTAATCAGCACCATTGAGACATCAGTCAGATTACCTACAGTCTAATCAGCACCATTGAGACATCAATCAGATTACCTACAGTCTAATCTGCACCATTGAGACATCAGTCAGATTACCTACAGTCTAATCAGCACCATTGAGACAGTCAGATTACCTACAGTCTAATCAGCACCATTGAGACATCAGTCAGATTACCTACAGTCTAATCAGCACCATTGAGACATCAGTCAGATTACCTACAGTCTAATCAGCACCATTGAGACATCAGTCAGATTACCTACAGTCTAATCAGCACCATTGAGACAGTCAGATTACCTACAGTCTAATCAGCACCATTGAGACATAAATCAGATTACCTACAGTCTAATCAGCACCATTGAGACATCAGTCAGACGACCTACAGTCTAATCAGCACCATTGAGACATCAGTCAGATTACCTACAGTCTAATCAGCACCATTGAGACATAAATCAGATTACCTACAGTCTAATCAGCACCATTGAGACATCAGTCAGACGACCTACAGTCTAATCAGCACCATTGAGACATCAGTCAGATTACCTACAGTCTAATCAGCACCATTGAGACATCAGTCAGATTACCTACAGTCTAATCAGCACCATTGAGACATCAGTCAGATTACCTACAGTCTATTCAGCACCATTGAGACATCAGTCAGATTACCTACAGTCTAATCAGCACCATTGAGACAGCAGTCAGATTACCTACAGTCTAATCAGCACCATTGAGACATCAGTCAGATTACCTACAGTCTAATCAGCACCATTGAGACATCAGTCAGATTACCTACAGTCTAATCAGCACCATTGAGACATCAGTCAGATTACCTACAGTCTATTCAGCACCATTGAGACATCAGTCAGATTACCTACAGTCTAATCAGCACCATTGAGACATTTGTATTTTTAATATTTTTTAAATTAACCTTCATTTAACTAAACAAGTCAGTTAAGAACAAAGTCTTATTTACAAAGACAGCCTACCCCGGCCAAACCCTAACCCGGATGAAGCTGGGGCAATTGTGCCCCGTCATATGGGACTCCCAATCACGGCCGGGTTGTGATACAGCCCAGGATCGAACCAGGGCGTCCGTAGTGACGCCTCTAGCACCGAGATGCAGTGCATTAGACCGTTGCGCAACTACAGTAAGCAGTTCACCTCATGCGTTACAAGCTACTCAGCTGCTACAGATGACAACAAGACTGGTGTGGGACGTCTCGTCTTACACCCTGGTGCAGTCTACGATAACCACAGCAGCATGTTCTCTTGTAGGATTCTACAGCAGGAAAGTGTTGGCTGTTAGCCTCCATTCAGCTTGGTGACTTACATAGGATATAGCTCCGGGAGCCCATTGTCCGGTGTGGGGCTGGTGGTGCTGGCTGGGCCAGTGT
The DNA here is from genome assembly GCF_034236695.1 of Oncorhynchus nerka. Classification (NCBI taxonomy): domain Eukaryota; kingdom Metazoa; phylum Chordata; class Actinopteri; order Salmoniformes; family Salmonidae; genus Oncorhynchus; species Oncorhynchus nerka. Next base: position 83,902 of record NW_027039695.1, on the reverse strand, counting down.
GGGTGTGGGGGTCCTGGTCTCCCTGTCTCTCCCTGGCCCTTCGTCTCCGTTCCCGCTCTATCTCCTCAGCATCCTCAATACTGCGCTGGGCCGTCACCCTGGAACACAGAGGCAGCGAAAGAGAATATACAAATAAAATTCATATTTTCATGTGTGGACCAATTATTATTATTTTTGCTAATGGACAGAGTAAGAAACACACAGGAAGTCTACAAACATATTCCCTCCTACTGGTGAGGTACAAGTGAGAGGAACAAAGTGAAAACCAGGGGATATATAAAAATGTTTAACTAGGCAAGTAACTAACTAACCAGCTCATCTGTCAGATAACTCTACTGTAACCCTACTAACTAACTAACAAGCTCACCTGACAGATAACTCTACTGTGACCCTGCTAACTAACCAGCTCACCTGACAGATAACTCTACTGTGACCCTGCTAACTAACCAGCTCACCTGACAGATAACTCTACTGTGACCCTACTAACTAACCCAGCTCACCTGACAGATAACTCTACTGTGACCCTACTAACTAACCAGCTCACCTGACAGATAACTCTACTGTGACCCTACTAACTAACCAGCTCACCTGACAGATAACTCCACTGTGACCCTACTAACTAACCAGCTCACCTGACAGATAACTCCACTGTGACCCTACTAACTAACTAACCAGCTCACCTGACAGATAACTCTACTGTGACCCTACTAACTAACCAGCTCACCTGACAGATAACTCTACTGTGACCCTACTAACTAACTAACCAGATCACCTGACAGATAACTCTACTGTAACCCTACTAACTAACCAGCTCACCTGACAGATAACTCTACTGTGACCCTACTAACTAACTAACCAGCTCACCTGACAGATAACTCTCCTGTAACCCTACTAACTAACCAGCTCATGACTGCTGCCGCTATTAGAGTTTCTGAGTTGCAGCCGTCTTCAACACACTGAACTTCACCCTCCCCCATTCGTCCTATATTCCAGCCATTAGCTCTTAGCTCCGCCTCCTCCGCTGCATGTGAAAGAGTCATAGAGGGGGGTGAGTAGGTCGAGAGGCAGAGGAGAGAGGAGGGATGGAGTGAGTAGGTCGAGAGGCAGAGGAGAGAGGAGGGAGGAAGGAGTGAGTAGGTCGAGAGGCAGAGGAGAGAGGAGAGAGGAATGAGTAGGTCGAGAGGCAGAGGAGAGAGGAGGGATGGAGGGGTGAGTAGGTCGAGAGGCAGAGGAGAGAGGAGGGAGGGAGGAGTGAGTAGGTCGAGAGGCAGAGGAGAGAGGAGGGAGGAAGGAGTAGGGTCGAGAGGCAGAGGAGAGGGAGGGATGGAGGAGTGAGTAGGTCGAGAGGCAGAGGAGAGGAGGGATGGAGGAGTGAGTAGGTCGAGAGGCAGAGGAGAGGAGGGATGGAGGGGTGAGTAGGTCGAGAGGCAGAGGAGAGAGGAGGGATGGAGGAGTGAGTAGGTCGAGAGGCAGAGGAGAGAGGAGGGAGGGAGGAGTGAGTAGGTCGAGAGGCAGAGGAGAGGAGGGATGGAGGGGTGAGTAGGTCGAGAGGCAGAGGAGAGAGGAGGGATGGAGGAGTGAGTAGGTCGAGAGGCAGAGGAGAGGAGGGATGGAGGAGTGAGTAGGTCGAGAGGCAGAGGAGAGAGGAGGGGAGGGAGGGTCGAGGAGTAGGTCGAGAGGCAGAGGAGAGAGGATGGAGATGGGAGTGAGTAGGTCGAGGGCAGAGGAGAGAGGATGGAGGGAGTGGAGGAGTGAGGGTCGAGAGGCAGAGGAGAGAGGAGGGATGGAGGAGTGAGTAGGTCGAGAGGCAGAGGAGAGAGGGATGGAGGAGTGAGTAGGTCGAGGTAGAGGAGAGAGGAGGGATGGAGGAGTGAGTAGGTCGAGAGGCAGAGGAGAGCAGGGATGGAGGAGTGAGTAGGTCGAGAGGCAGAGGAGAGAGGAGGGATGGAGGAGGTGAGTGAGGAGTGAGTAGGTCGAGAGGCAGAGGAGAGAGGAGGGAGGGAGGAGGTGAGGAGAGAGGAGGGATGGAGGTCGAGAGGCAGAGGAGAGGAGGGATGGAGGAGTGAGTAGGTCGAGAGGCAGAGGGAGAGAGGAGGGATGGAGGAGAGAGTAGGTCGAGAGGCAGAGGAGAGAGGGGGATGGAGGAGTGAGAGGTCGAGAGGAGAGGGAGGAGGGAGGAGGAGTAGGTCGAGAGGCAGAGGAGAGAGGAGGGATGGAGGAGAGTGAGTAGGTCAGAGAGGCAGAGGAGAGGAGGGATGGAGGAGTGAGTAGGTCGAGAGGCAGAGGAGAGGAGGGATGGAGGAGTGAGTAGGTCGAGAGGCAGAGGAGAGGAGGGATGGAGGAGTGAGTAGGTCGAGGTAGAGGAGAGAGGAGGGATGGAGGAGTGAGTAGGTCGAGAGGCAGAGGAGAGGAGGGATGGAGGGGAGTAGGTCGAGGTAGGCTGAGAGGCAGAGGAGAGAGGAGGGATGGAGGAGTGAGTAGGGTCGAGAGGCAGAGGAGAGAGGAGGGATGGAGGAGGTAGGTCGAGAGGCAGAGAGGTAGAGGAGAGAGGAGGGATGGAGGAATGAGTAGGTCGAGAGGCAGAGGAGAGAGGAGGGATGGAGGAATGAGTAGGTCGAGAGGCAGAGGAGAGAGGAGGTATGGAGGGGTGAGTAGGTCGAGAGCCAGAGGAGAGGAGAGAGGGAGGAGTGAGTAGGTCGAGAGGCAGAGGAGAGAGGAGGGATGGAGGGGTGAGTAGGTCGAGAGGCAGAGGAGAGAGGAGGGATGGAGGAATGAGTAGGTCGAGAGGCAGAGGAGAGAGGAGGGGGGAGGAGGTGAGAGTAGGTCGAGAGGCAGAGGAGAGGAGGAGGGATGGAGGGGTGAGTAGGTCGAGAGGCAGAGGAGAGAGGAGGGAGGGAGGGGTGAGTAGGTCGAGAGGCAGAGGAGAGAGGAGGGAGGGAGGAGTGAGTAGGTCGAGAGGCAGAGGGAGAGGAGGGATGGAGGGGTGAGTAGGTCGAGAGGCAGAGGAGAGAGGGAGGGAGGAGGAGGAGTAGGTGAGTAGGTCGAGAGGCAGAGGAGAGAGGAGGGATGGAGGAATGAGTAGGTCGAGAGGCAGAGGAGAGAGGAGGTATGGAGGGGTGAGTAGGTCGAGAGGCAGAGGAGAGAGGAGGAGGGAGGAGTGAGTAGGTCGAGAGGCAGAGGAGAGAGGAGGGATGGAGGGAGTGAGTGGGAGGTCGAGAGGCAGAGGAGAGAGAGGAGGGATGGAGGAATGAGTAGGTCGAGAGGCAGAGGAGAGAGGAGGGAGGAGTGAGTAGGTCGAGAGGCAGAGGAGAGGAGGGATGGAGGAGTGAGTAGGTCGAGAGGCAGAGGAGAGAGGAGGGAGGGAGGGATGAGTAGGTCGAGAGGCAGAGGAGAGAGGAGGGAGGGAGGAGTGAGTAGGTCGAGAGGCAGAGGAGAGAGGAGGGAGGAGGAGTGAGTAGGTCGAGAGGCAGAGGAGAGAGGGAGGGAGGAGTGAGTAGGTCGAGAGGCAGAGGAGAGAGGAGGGATGGAGGGGTGAGTAGGTCGAGAGGCAGAGGAGAGAGGAGGGAGGGAGGGGTGAGTAGGTCGAGAGGCAGAGGAGAGAGGAGGGAGGGAGGAGTGAGTAGGTCGAGAGGCAGAGGAGAGGAGGGATGGAGGAGTGAGTAGGTCGAGAGGCAGAGGAGAGAGAGGGAGGGAGGAGGAGTAGGTTGGTCGAGAGGCAGAGGAGAGAGGAGGGAGGAAATGAGAGGTCGAGAGGCAGAGGAGAGGGAGGATGGAGGAGTGAGTAGGTCGAGAGGCAGAGGAGAGGAGGGATGGAGGAGTGAGTAGGTCGAGAGGCAGAGGAGAGAGGAGGGAGGGAGGAGTGAGTAGGTCGAGAGGCAGAGGAGAGAGGAGGGAGGAATGAGTAGGTCGAGAGGCAGAGGAGAGAGGAGAGAGGAATGAGTAGGTCGAGAGGCAGAGGAGAGAGGGATGGAGGAGTGAGTAGGTCGAGAGGCAGAGGAGAGGAGGGATGGAGGAGTGAGTAGGTCGAGAGGCAGAGGAGAGAGGAGGGATGGAGGAGTGAGTAGGTCGAGAGGCAGAGGAGAGGAGGGATGGAGGAGTGAGTAGGTCGAGAGGCAGAGGAGAGAGGAGGGATGGAGGAGTGAGAAGAGGCAGAGGAGAGAGAGGGATGAGGAGTGAGTAGGTCGAGGGAGAGATGAGAGGAGGGATGGAGGAGTGAGTAGGTCGAGAGGCAGAGGAGAGGAGGGATGGAGGAGTGAGTAGGTCGAGAGGCAGAGGAGAGGAGGGATGGAGGAGTGAGTGGAGGTCGAGAGGCAGAGGAGAGAGGAGGGATGGAGGAGTGAGTAGGTCGAGAGGCAGAGAGAGAGAGGGAGGGAGGAGTGAGTAGGTCGAGAGCAGAGGAGAGGAGGGATGGAGGGGTGAGTAGGTCGAGAGGCAGAGGAGAGAGGAGGGATGGAGGAGTGAGTAGGTCGAGAGGCAGAGGAGAGAGGGAGGGATGGAGGGAGTGAGTAGGTCGAGAGGCAGAGGGAGAGAGGAGGGATGGAGGAATGAGTAGGTCGAGAGGCAGAGGAGAGAGGGGGAGGGAGGAGTGAGTAGGTCGAGAGGCAGAGGAGAGAGGAGGGATGGAGGAATGAGTAGGTCGAGAGGCAGAGGAGAGAGGAGGGATGGAGGAGTGAGTAGGTCGAGAGGCAGAGGAGAGAGGAGGGATGGAGGAGGAGAGGTCGAGAGGCAGAGGAGAGAGGAGGGATGGAGGAGTGAGTAGGTCGAGAGGCAGAGGAGAGAGGAGGGATGGAGGAATGAGTAGGTCGAGAGGCAGAGGAGAGAGGAGGTATGGAGGAGTGAGTAGGTCGAGAGGCAGAGGAGAGAGGAGGGAGGGAGGGGTGAGTAGGTCGAGAGGCAGAGGAGAGGAGGGATGGAGGAGTGAGTAGGTCGAGAGGCAGAGGAGAGGAGGGAGGAGGGAGGGTGAGTAGGTCGAGAGGCAGAGGAGAGAGGAGGGATGGAGGAGTGAGTAGGTCGAGAGGCAGAGGAGAGGAGGGATGGAGGAGTGAGTAGGTCGAGAGGCAGAGGAGAGGAGAGAGGATGGAGGAGTGAGTAGGGTCGAGAGGCAGAGGAGAGAGGAGGATGGAGGGAGTGAGTGAGTAGGTCGAGAGGCAGAGGAGAGAGAGGAGGGATGGAGGAGTGAGTAGGTCGAGAGGCAGAGGAGAGGAGGGATGGAGGAGTGAGTAGGTTGAGAGGCAGAGGAGAGAGGAGAGAGGAATGAGTAGGTCGAGAGGCAGAGGAGAGAGGAATGAGTAGGTCGAGAGGCAGAGGAGAGAGAATGAGTAGGTCGAGAGGCAGAGGAGAGGAGGGATGGAGGAGGGTAGGTCGAGAGGCAGAGGAGAGAGAGGGATGGAGGGGTGAGTAGGTCGAGAGGCAGAGGAGAGAGAGGGAGGAGAGGAGTGAGTAGGTCGAGAGGCAGAGGAGAGAGGAGGGATGGAGGAAGGAGTGAGTAGGTCGAGAGGCAGAGGAGAGAGGAGGGATGGAGGAGTGAGTAGGTCGAGAGGCAGAGGAGAGAGGAGGGATGGAGGAGTGAGTAGGTCGAGAGGCAGAGGAGAGGAGGGATGGAGGAATGAGTAGGTCGAGAGGCAGAGAGGAGAGAGGAGGGATGGAGGAGAGAGTAGGGATGGAGGAGAGGCAGAGGAGAGGAGAGGAGGGATGAGGAGGTCGAGAGAGGAGAGGAGGGATGGAGGAGTGAGTAGGTCGAGAGAGAGGAGAGAGGGATGGAGGTCGAGTGAGTAGGGTCGAGAGGCAGAGGAGAGAGGAGGGATGGAGGAGTGAGTAGGTCGAGAGGCAGAGGAGAGGAGGATGGAGGAGTGAGTAGGTCGAGAGGCAGAGGAGAGAGGAGGGATGGAGGAGTGAGTAGGTCGAGAGGCAGAGGAGAGAGGAGGGATGGAGGAGTGAGTAGGTCGAGAGGCAGAGGAGAGAGGAGGGATGGAGGAGTGAGTAGGTCGAGAGGCAGAGGAGAGGAGGATGGAGGAGTGAGTAGGTCGAGAGGCAGAGGAGAGGAGAGGTGGGGGAGTGAGTAGGTCGAGAGGCAGAGGAGAGAGGAGGGATGGAGGAGGAGTAGGTCGAGAGGCAGAGGAGAGAGGGAGGGATGGAGGAGAGGAGAGGAGAGATGAGTAGGTCGAGAGGCAGAGGAGAGAGAGGGAGGAGGAGTGAGTAGGTCGAGAGGCAGAGAGAGAGAGGAGGGAGGGAGGAGTGAGTAGGTCGAGAGGCAGAGGAGAGCAGGGATGGAGGAGTGAGTAGGTCGAGAGGCAGAGGAGAGAGGAGGGAGGAATGAGTAGGTCGAGAGGCAGAGGAGAGAGGGAGATGGAGGCAGAGGAGTGAGTAGGTGAGAGGCAGAGGAGAGGAGGGATGGAGGAGTGAGTAGGTCGAGAGGCAGAGGAGAGAGGAGGGATGGAGGAGTGAGTAGGTCGAGAGGCAGAGGAGAGAGGAGGAGGAGAGAGGAGAGGAGAGGAGGGATGAGTAGGGTCGAGAGGCAGAGGAGAGAGGGAGGAGGAGTGAGTAGGTCGAGAGGCAGAGGAGAGAGAGGAGGAGGAGTGAGTAGGTCGAGAGAGCAGAGGAGAGAGAGGGGATGGAGGAGTGAGTAGGTCGAGAGGCAGAGGAGAGAGGAGGAGGGATGGAGGGCAGTGAGTAGGTCGAGAGGCAGAGGAGAGAGGAGGGATGGAGGAGTGAGTAGGTCGAGAGGCAGAGGAGAGGAGGATGGAGGAGTGAGTAGGTCAAGAGGCAGAGGAGAGGAGGGATGGAGGAGTGAGTAGGTCGAGAGGCAGAGGAGAGATGGGGATGGAGGAGTGGGGGTGAGGTCGAGAGGCAGAGGAGAGAGAGGGATGGAGGAGTGAGTAGGTCGAGAGGCAGAGGAGAGAGGAGGGATGGAGGAGGAGTAGGTCGAGAGGCAGAGGAGAGAGGAGGGAGGAGGGTGAGTAGGTCGAGAGGCAGAGGAGAGGAGGGATGGAGGAGTGAGTAGGTCGAGAGGCAGAGGAGAGAGGAGGGATGGAGGGGTGAGTAGGTCGAGAGGCAGAGGAGAGAGGAGGGATGGAGGAGTGAGTAGGTCGAGAGGCAGAGGAGAGAGGAGGGATGGAGGAGTGAGTAGGTCGAGAGGCAGAGGAGAGAGGAGGGATGGAGGAGTGAGTAGGTCGAGAGGCAGAGGAGAGGAGGGATGGAGGAGTGAGTAGGTCGAGAGGCAGAGGAGAGAGGAGGGATGGAGGGGTGAGTAGGTCGAGAGGCAGAGGAGAGGAGGGATGGAGGAGTGAGTAGGTCGAGGTAGAGGAGAGAGGAGGGATGGAGGAGGAGTGAGTAGGTCGAGAGGCAGAGGAGAGAGGATGGAGAGGGAGTGAGTAGGTCGAGAGGCAGAGGAGAGAGGAGGAGGGAGGGAGGAGTGAGTAGGTCGAGAGGCAGAGGAGAGAGGAGGATGGAGGAGTGAGTAGGTCGAGAGGCAGAGGAGAGAGGAGGGATGGAGGGGTGAGTAGGTCGAGAGGCAGAGGAGAGAGGGAGGGATGGAGGGTGAGTAGGTCGAGAGGCAGAGGAGAGAGGGGATGGAGGAGTGAGTAGGTCGAGAGGCAGAGGAGAGAGGAGGGATGGAGGAGTGAGTAGGTCGAGAGGCAGAGGAGAGAGGAGAGAGGAATGAGTAGGTCGAGAGGCAGAGGAGAGAGGAGGGAGGAGTGAGTAGGTCGAGAGGCAGAGGAGAGAGGAGAGAGGAATGAGTAGGTCGAGAGGCAGAGGAGAGAGGAGGGAGGAGGAGTGAGTAGGTCGAGAGGCAGAGGAGAGGAGGGATGGAGGAGTGAGTAGGTCGAGAGGCAGAGGAGAGAGGAGGGAGGGAGGGGTGAGTAGGTCGAGAGGCAGAGGAGAGAGGAGGGATGGAGGAGTGAGTAGGTCGAGAGGCAGAGGAGAGGAGGGATGGAGGAGTGAGTAGGTCGAGAGGCAGAGGAGAGAGGAGGAGAGGAGGGGTGAGTAGGTCGAGAGGCAGAGGAGAGGAGGGATGGAGGGGAGTAGGTCGAGAGGCAGAGGAGAGAGGAGGGATGGAGGAGTGAGTAGGTCGAGAGGCAGAGGAGAGAGGAGGGATGGAGGGAGTGAGTAGGTCGAGAGGCAGAGGAGAGAGAGGGATGGAGGAGTGAGTAGGTCGAGAGGCAGAGGGATGCAGAGGAGAGAGGAGAGGATGGAGGAGTGAGTAGGTCGAGAGGCAGAGGAGAGGAGGGATGGAGGAGTGAGTAGGTTGAGAGGCAGAGGAGAGAGGAGAGAGGAATGAGTAGGTCGAGAGGCAGAGGAGAGAGGAGGGATGGAGGAGGGGTGAGAGGTCGAGAGGCAGAGAGAGGAGGATGGAGGAGTGAGTAGGTCGAGAGGCAGAGGAGAGGAGGGATGGAGGAGTGAGTAGGTCGAGAGGCAGAGGAGAGAGGGATGGAGGAGTGAGTAGGTCAGAGAGGCAGAGGAGAGAGGAGGCAGAGGGTGAGTAGGTCGAGAGGCAGAGGAGAGAGGAGGGATGGAGGAGTGAGTAGGTCGAGAGGCAGAGGAGAGAGGGATGGAGGAGTGAGTAGGTCGAGAGGCAGAGGAGAGAGGAGGGATGGAGGAGTGAGTAGGTCGAGAGGCAGAGGAGAGAGAGGGATGGAGGAGGAGTAGGTCGAGAGAGGAGAGAGGAGGGATGGAGGGGTGAGTAGGTCGAGAGGCAGAGGAGAGGAGGGATGGAGGAGTGAGTAGGTCGAGAGGCAGAGGAGAAGAGGAGAGTAGAGGAGGAGGAGAGGAGGAGTGAGTAGGTCGAGAGGCAGAGGAGAGCAGGGATGGAGGAGTGAGTAGGTCGAGAGGCAGAGGAGAGGAGGGATGGAGGAATGAGTAGGTCGAGAGGCAGAGGAGAGAGGAGAGAGGAATGAGTAGGTCGAGAGGCAGAGGAGAGAGGAGGGATGGAGGGGTGAGTAGGTCGAGAGGCAGAGGAGAGAGGAGGGATGGAGGAATGAGTAGGTCGAGAGGCAGAGGAGAGAGGAGGGATGGAGGAGTGAGTAGGTCGAGAGGCAGAGGAGAGAGGGGGATGGAGGAATGAGTAGGTCGAGAGGCAGAGGAGAGAGGAGGGATGGAGGAATGAGTAGGTCGAGAGGCAGAGGAGAGAGGAGGGAGGGAGGAGTGAGTAGGTCGAGAGGCAGAGGAGAGGAGGGATGGAGGGGTGAGTAGGTCGAGAGGCAGAGGAGAGAGGAGGGATGGAGGAATGAGTAGGTCGAGAGGCAGAGGAGAGAGGAGGGAGGGAGGAGTGAGTAGGTCGAGAGGCAGAGGAGAGAGGAGGGATGGAGGAATGAGTAGGTCGAGAGGCAGAGGAGAGAGGAGAGAGGAATGAGTAGGTCGAGGCAGAGGAGAGAGGAGAGAGGAGAGAGGAATGAGTAGGTCGAGAGGCAGAGGAGAGAGGAGGGATGGAGGAGTGAGTAGGTCGAGAGGCAGAGGAGAGCAGGGATGGAGGAGTGAGTAGGTCGAGAGGCAGAGGAGAGAGGAGGTATGGAGGAGTGAGTAGGTTGAGAGGCAGAGGAGAGAGGAGGGAGGGAGGAGTGAGTAGGTCGAGAGGCAGAGGAGAGAGGAGGGATGGAGGAGTGAGTAGGTCGAGAGGCAGAGGAGAGAGGAGAGAGGAATGAGTAGGTCGAGAGGCAGAGGAGAGAGGAGGGATGGAGGAGTGAGTAGGTCGAGAGGCAGAGGAGAGAGGAGGGATGGAGGAATGAGTAGGTCGAGAGGCAGAGGAGAGGAGGGATGGAGGAGAGGAGAGAGAGGAATGAGTAGGTCGAGAGGCAGAGGAGAGAGGGGATGGAGGAGTGAGTAGGTCGAGAGGCAGAGGAGAGAGGAGGGATGGAGGGGTGAGTAGGTCGAGAGGCAGAGGAGAGAGGAGGGATGGAGGAATGAGTAGGTCGAGAGGCAGAGGAGAGAGGAGGGAGGGAGGAGTGAGTAGGTCGAGAGGCAGAGGAGAGGAGGGATGGAGGGGTGAGTAGGTCGAGAGGCAGAGGAGAGAGGAGGGAGGGAGGAGTGAGTAGGTCGAGAGGCAGAGGAGAGAGGAGGGAGGGAGGAGTGAGTAGGTCGAGAGGCAGAGGAGAGAGGAGGGATGGAGGAGTGAGTAGGTCGAGAGGCAGAGGAGAGAGGGATGGAGGGATGAGTAGGTCGAGAGGAGAGGAGTGGAGGAGTGAGTAGGTCGAGAGGCAGAGGAGAGAGGAGGGATGGAGGAGTGAGTAGGTCGAGAGGCAGAGGAGAGAGGAGGGATGGAGGAGTGAGTAGGTCGAGAGGCAGAGGAGAGAGAGGGATGGGAGGAGTGAGTAGGTCGAGAGGCAGAGGAGAGGGAGGGATGGAGGAGTGAGTAGGTCGAGAGGCAGAGGAGAGGAGGGATGGAGGAGTGAGTAGGTCGAGAGGCAGAGGAGAGGAGGGATGGAGGAGTGAGTAGGTCGAGAGGCAGAGGAGAGGAGGGATGGAGGAGTGAGTAGGTCGAGAGGCAGAGGAGAGGAGGGATGGAGGAGTGAGTAGGTCGAGAGGCAGAGCAGAGGCAGAGGAGAGAGTAGGTCGAGAGGCAGAGGAGAGGAGAGATGGAGTGAGGGTCGAGAGGCAGAGGAGAGGGAGGGATGGAGGGTGAGTAGGTCGAGGGCAGAGGAGAGAGGAGGGATGGAGGGGTGAGTAGGTCGAGAGGCAGAGGAGAGAGAGGGATGGAGGAGTGAGTAGGTCGAGGGCAGAGGAGAGAGGAGGGATGGAGGAGTGAGTAGGTCGAGAGGCAGAGGAGAGAGGAGGGATGGAGGAGTGAGTAGGTCGAGAGGCAGAGGAGAGGAGGAGGAGAGGTCGAGAGGCAGAGGAGAGAGGAGGAGAGTGAGTAGGTCGAGAGGCAGAGGAGAGAGGAGGATGGAGGGGTGAGTAGGTCGAGAGGCAGAGGAGAGAGGGAGGGATGGAGGAATGAGTAGGTTGAGAGGCAGAGGAGGAGAGGAGGGATGGAGGAGTGAGTAGGTCGAGAGGCAGAGGAGAGAGGGATGGAGGAGTGAGTAGGTCGAGAGGCAGAGGAGAGAGGAGGGATGGAGGAGTGAGTAGGTCGAGAGGCAGAGGAGAGAGGAGGAGGTCGGAATGAGTAGGGTCGAGAGGCAGAGGAGAGAGAGGGATGGAGGAGTGAGTAGGTCGAGAGGCAGAGGAGAGGAGGGATGGAGGAGTGAGTAGGTCGAGAGGCAGAGGAGAGAGGAGGAGGAGGGGTGAGTAGGTCGAGAGGCAGAGGAGAGGAGGAGGAGTGAGTAGGTCGAGAGGCAGAGGAGAGCAGGAGGGAGGGAGAGGAGGATGGAGGAGTGAGTAGGTTGAGAGGCAGAGGAGAGGAGGGATGGAGGAGTGAGTAGGTCGAGAGGCAGAGGAGAGAGGAGGAGGATGGAGGAATGGAGTAGGTCGAGAGGCAGAGGAGAGGAGGGATGGAGGAGTGAGTAGGTCGAGAGGCAGAGGGAGAGAGAGGGATGGAGGAGTGGAGTGAGGTCGAGAGGCAGAGGAGAGAGGAGGGAATGGGAGGGCAGTGAGTAGGTCGAGAGGCAGAGGAGAGAGAGAGGGATGGAGGAGTGAGTAGGTCGAGAGGCAGAGGAGAGAGGAGGGATGGAGGAGTGAGTAGGTCGAGAGGCAGAGGAGAGAGGAGGATGGAGGAGGTCGAGAGGCAGATGATGAGAGAGGCAGAGCAGAGAGGAGAGAGGAGGGATGGAGGAGTGAGTAGGTCGAGAGGCAGAGGAGAGAGGAGGGATGGGAGGAGTGAGTAGGTCGAGAGGCAGAGGAGAGAGGAGGGATGGAGGAGTGAGTAGGTCGAGAGGCAGAGGAGAGAGGAGGGATGGAGGGGATGAGTAGGTCGAGAGGCAGAGGAGAGGAGGAGGGATGGAGGAGTGAGTAGGTCGAGAGGCAGAGGAGAGAGGAGGGATGGAGGAGTGAGTAGGTCGAGAGGCAGAGGAGAGAGAGGGATGGAGGAATGAGTAGGTCGAGAGGCAGAGGAGAGGAGGATGGAGGAGTGAGTAGGTCGAGAGGCAGAGAGAGGAGAGAGGAGTGGTAGGTCGAGGGCAGAGGAGAGAGGAGTGAGTAGGTCGAGAGGCAGAGGAGAGGAGGGATGGAGGAGTGAGTAGGTCGAGAGGCAGAGGAGAGAGGAGGGATGGAGGGTGAGTAGGTCGAGAGGCAGAGGAGAGAGGAGGGAGGAGGAGGAGAGGCAGAGAGAGCAGGGATGGAGGTCAGAGAGGCAGAGGAGGGAGGAGGAATGGAGGAGAGGCAGAGGAGAGAGTGGGAGGAGGAATGAGTAGGTCGAGAGGCAGAGGAGAGAGGAGAGAGGAATGAGTAGGTCGAGAGGCAGAGGAGAGAGGAGAGAGGAATGAGTAGGTCGAGAGGCAGAGGAGAGAGGAGAGAGGAATGAGTAGGTCGAGAGGCAGAGGAGGAGAGAGGAGGGAGGAGGGCAGTGGAGTAGGTCGAGAGGCAGAGGAGAGCAGGGATGGAGGGTGAGTAGGTCGAGAGGCAGAGGAGAGAGGAGGATGTGGAGGGAGTGAGTAGGGTTGAGAGGCAGAGGAGAGAGGAGGGATGGAGGGTGAGTAGGTCGAGAGGCAGAGGAGAGAGGAGGGATGGAGGAGTGAGTAGGTCGAGAGGCAGAGGAGAGGAGGGATGGAGGAGTGAGTAGGTCCTGAGAGGCAGAGGAGAGGAGGGAGGAGAGGAGGTTGGAGAGGCAGAGGAGAGAGGAGGGAGGGAGGAGTGAGTAGGTCGAGAGGCAGAGGAGAGAGCAGGGATGGAGGAGTGAGTAGGTCGAGAGGCAGAGGAGAGGAGGGATGGAGGAGTGAGTAGGTCGAGAGGCAGAGGAGAGGAGGGATGGAGGAGTGAGTAGGTCGAGAGGCAGAGGAGAGGAGGGATGGAGGAGTGAGTAGGTCGAGAGGCAGAGGAGAGAGGAGGGAGGAATGAGTAGGTCGAGAGGCAGAGGAGAGAGGAGAGAGGGAGGAATGAGTAGGTCGAGAGGCAGAGGAGAGGAGGGATGGAGGGGTGAGTAGGTCGAGAGGCAGAGGAGAGAGGAGGGATGGAGGGTGAGTAGGTCGAGAGGCAGAGGAGAGAGAGGGAGGGAGGAAGAGTAGGTCGAGAGGCAGAGGAGAGGAGGGATGGAGGAGTGAGTAGGTCGAGAGGCAGAGGAGAGAGGAGGGATGGAGGAGTGAGTAGGTTGAGAGGCAGAGGAGAGAGGAGAGAGGAATGAGTAGGTCGAGAGGCAGAGGAGAGGAGGGATGGAGGAGTGAGTAGGTCGAGAGGCAGAGGAGAGGGAGGGATGGAGGAGTGAGTAGGTCGAGAGGCAGAGGAGAGAGGAGGGATGGAGGAGTGAGTAGGTCGAGAGGCAGAGGAGAGAGGGAGGGATGGAGGAGTGAGTAGGTCGAGAGGCAGAGGAGAGGAGGGATGGAGGAGTGAGTAGGTCGAGAGGCAGAGGAGAGGGAGGGATGGAGGAGTGAGTAGGTCGAGAGGCAGAGGAGAGGGGGATGGAGGAGTGAGTAGGTCGAGAGGCAGAGGAGAGGAGGGATGGAGGAGTGAGTAGGTCGAGAGCAGAGGAGAGAGGAGGAGGAGTGAGTAGGTCGAGAGGCAGAGGAGAGAGGAGGGATGGAGGAGTGAGTAGGTCTAGAGGCAGAGGAGAGAGGGAGGGCGGGAGGGGTGAGTAGGTCGAGAGGCAGAGGAGAGAGGAGGGATGGAGGAGTGAGTAGGTCGAGAGGCAGAGGAGAGAGGAGGGATGGAGGGGTGAGTAGGTCGAGAGGCAGAGGAGAGGGAGGGATGAGGAGAGGAGAGAGGCGGAGGCGGGAGGCGTGAGTAGGTCGAGAGGCAGAGGAGAGGGAGGGATGGAGGAGTGAGTAGGTCGAGAGGCAGAGGAGAGGGAGGGGTGAGTGGTCGAGGAGTGGAGTAGGTCGAGAGGCAGAGGAGAGGAGGGATGGAGGTGAGTGAGTAGGTCGAGAGGCAGAGGAGAGAGGAGGGATGGAGGAATGAGTAGGTCGAGAGGCAGAGGAGAGAGGAGGGATGGAGGGGTGAGTAGGTCGAGAGGCAGAGGAGAGAGGAGGGAGGGAGGAGTGAGTAGGTCGAGAGGCAGAGGAGAGAGGAGGGATGGAGGAGGCAGAGGAGAGAGGAGGGATGAGTAGTAGTCTAGAGGCAGAGAGAGAGGAGAGAGGAGGAATGAGTAGGTCGAGAGGCAGAGGAGAGGAGAGAGGAGAGGAATGAGTAGGTCGAGAGGCAGAGGAGAGAGGGAGAGAGGTCGAAGGCAGAGGAGAGAGGAGGAGGGAGGTGAGTAGGTCGAAAGGCAGAGGAGAGAGGAGATGGAGGAGTGAGTAGGTCGAGAGGCAGAGGAGAGAGGAGGGATGGAGGCAGAGGAGTGAGTAGGTCGAGAGGCAGAGGAGAGAGGAGGGATGGAGGAGTGAGTAGGTCGAGAGGCAGAGGAGAGAGGAGGTATGGAGGAGTGAGTAGGTCGAGAGGCAGAGGAGAGAGGAGGGAGGGAGGAGTGAGTAGGTCGAGAGGCAGAGGAGAGAGGAGGGATGGAGGAGTGAGTAGGTTGAGAGGCAGAGGAGAGAGGAGAGAGGAATGAGTAGGTCGAGAGGCAGAGGAGAGAGGAGAGAGGAATGAGTAGGTCGAGAGGCAGAGGAGAGAGGAGAGAGGAATGAGTAGGTCGAGAGGCAGAGGAGAGAGGAGGGAGGAATGAGTAGGTCGAGAGGCAGAGGAGAGAGGAGGGATGGAGGAGTGAGTAGGTCGAGAGGCAGAGGAGAGAGGAGGGATGGAGGAGGATGGTCTAGAGGCAGAGGAGAGAGGAGAGGAATGAGTAGGTCGAGAGGCAGAGGAGAGAGGAGGATGGAGGAGTGAGTAGGTCGAGAGGCAGAGGAGAGAGGAGGGATGGAGGAGTGAGTAGGTCGAGAGGCAGAGGAGAGAGGAGGGATGGAGGAGTGAGTAGGTCGAGAGGCAGAGGAGAGAGGAGGGATGGAGGAGTGAGTAGGTCGAGAGGCAGAGAGAGAGGAGGATGGAGGAGTGAGTAGGGCGAGAGGCAGAGGAGAGAGCAGGGATGGAGGAATGAGTAGGTCGAGAGGCAGAGGAGAGAGGATGGAGGAGTGAGTAGGTCGAGAGGCAGAGGAGAGAGGAGGGATGGAGGAGTGAGTAGGTCGAGAGGCAGAGGAGAGAGGAGGGAGGAATGAGTAGGTCGAGAGGCAGAGGAGAGAGGAGAGAGGAATGAGTAGGTCGAGAGGCAGAGGAGAGAGGAGAGAGGAATGAGTAGGTCGAGAGGCAGAGGAGAGAGGAGAGAGGAATGAGTAGGTCGAGAGGCAGAGGAGAGAGAGGAATGAGTAGGTCGAGAGGCAGAGGAGAGAGGAGGGAGAGGATAGGAAGTGGAGGAGTGAGTAGGTCGAGAGGCAGAGGAGAGAGTAAATCAAATGAGGGATGGAGGAGTGAGTAGGTCAGAGGCAGAGGGAGAGGAGGGATGGAGGAAATGAGTAGGTCGAGAGGCAGAGGAGAGAGGAGGGATGGAGGAGTGAGTAGGTCGAGAGGCAGAGGAGAGGAGGGATGGAGGAGTGAGTAGGTCGAGAGGCAGAGGAGAGAGGAGGGATGGAGGGGTGAGTAGGTCGAGAGGCAGAGGAGAGGAGGGATGGAGGAGTGAGTAGGTCGAGAGGCAGAGGAGAGAGGAGGGATGGAGGAGTGAGTAGGTCGAGAGGCAGAGGAGAGAGGAGGGATGGAGGAGTGAGTAGGTCGAGAGGCAGAGGAGAGAGGAGGGATGGAGGAGTGAGTAGGTCGAGAGGCAGAGGAGAGAGAGGGATGGAGGAGTGAGTAGGTCGAGAGGCAGAAGAGGAGGAGGGATGGAGGAATGAGTAGGTCGAGAGGCAGAGAGAGAGGAGGGAGGGAGGAGTGAGTAGGTCGAGAGGCAGAGGAGAGCGGAGGGATGGAGGAGTGAGTAGGTCGAGAGGCAGAGGAGAGAGGAGGGATGGAGGAGTGAGTAGGTCGAGAGGCAGAGGAGAGAGGAGAGATGGAGGTCGGTGAGTAGGTCGAGAGGCAGAGGAGAGGGAGGGATGGAGGTCAGTGAGTAGGTCGAGAGGCAGAGGAGAGAGGAGGGAGGGAGGAGTGAGTAGGTCGAGAGGCAGAGGAGAGAGGAGGATGGAGGAGGGTGAGTAGGTCGAGAGGCAGAGGAGAGAGAGAGGGATGGAGGAGGAGAGGAGAGAGGAGGAGGAGGAGTAGGTCGAGAGGCAGAGGAGAGGGGATGAGATAGAGAGGCAGGGATGGAGGGGTGAGTAGGTCGAAAGAGAGGAGAGAGGCAGAGGGAGGGGGGTGAGTAGGTCGAGAGGCAGAGACTCTGGGAGGAGTGAGTAGGTCGAGAGGCAGAGGAAGAGGAGGGATGGAGGATGAGTGAGTCGAGAGTCCAGAGGAGAGGAGGGATGGAGGATGAGTAGGTCGAGAGGCAGAGGAGAGAGGAGGGAGGAGTGAGTAGGTCGAGAGGCAGAGGAGAGCAGGGATGGAGGAGTGAGTAGGCCGAGAGGCAGAGGAGAGAGGAGAGAGGAATGAGTAGGTCGAGAGGCAGAGGAGAGAGGAGAGAGGAATGAGTAGGTCGAGAGGCAGAGGGAGAGGGATGGAGGATGGAGGTCGAGAGGGAGGAGTAGGGATGGAGGAAGAGTAGGTCAGAGGAGAGGAGAGGAGGATGGAGGAGGAGTGAGTAGGGTCGAGAGGCAGAGGAGAGAGGAGGGATGGAGGAGTGAGTAGGTCGAGAGGCAGAGGAGAGAGGAGGGATGGAGGGGTGAGTAGGTCGAGAGGCAGAGGAGAGGAGGGATGGAGGAGTGAGTAGGTCGAGAGGCAGAGGAGAGGAGGGATGGAGGAGTGAGTAGGTCGAGAGGCAGAGGAGAGAGGAGGGATGGAGGGGTGAGTAGGTCGAGAGGCAGAGGAGAGGGAGTGAGAGGAGGAGAGGAGA
Source organism: Oncorhynchus nerka (assembly GCF_034236695.1). Lineage (NCBI taxonomy): Eukaryota > Metazoa > Chordata > Actinopteri > Salmoniformes > Salmonidae > Oncorhynchus > Oncorhynchus nerka. The sequence continues at coordinate 66,987 of NW_027039695.1, read as the reverse complement.
GGATGAGTAGGTCGAGAGGCAGAGGAGAGAGGAGGGATGGAGGCAGTGAGTAGGTTGAGAGGCAGAGGAGGGAGGGATGGAGGAGGAGTAGGTCGAGAGGCAGAGGAGAGAGGAGGGATGGAGGAGTGAGTAGGTTGAGAGGCAGAGGAGAGGAGGGATGGAGGTCGATGCAGAGGAGAGAGAGGGATGGAGAGGGTCGAGAGGCAGAGGAGAGAGGGATGGAGGAGTGAGTAGGTCGAGAGGCAGAGGAGAGAGGAGAGAGGAATGAGTAGGTCGAGAGGCAGAGGAGAGAGGAGGGAGGAGTGAGTAGGTCGAGAGGCAGAGGAGAGGAGGGATGGAGGAGTGAGTAGGTCGAGAGGCAGAGGAGAGAGGAGGGATGGAGGAGTGAGTAGGTCGAGAGGCAGAGGAGAGAGGAGGGAGGGAGGAGTGAGTAGGTCGAGAGGCAGAGGAGAGAGGAGGGATGGAGGAGTGAGTAGGTCGAGAGGCAGAGAGAGAGGAGGGATGGAGGATTGAGTAGGTCGAGAGGCAGAGGAGAGAGGAGGATGGAGGTGAGTAGGTCGAGAGGCAGAGGAGAGAGGAGGGATGGAGGAATGAGTAGGTCGAGAGGCAGAGGAGAGGAGGGATGGGAGGAGAGGCATGAGTGAGGTCGAGAGGCAGAGGAGAGAGGAGGGATGGAGGATGAGTAGGTCGAGAGGCAGAGGAGAGAGGAGGGATGGAGGAGTGAGTAGGTCGAGAGGCAGAGGAGAGAGGGAGGAGGATGGAGGAGTGAGTAGGTCGAGAGGCAGAGGGAGAGAGAGAGGAGGAGGAGGAATGAGTAGGTCGAGAGGCAGAGGAGAGAGGATGGAGGGAGGGTGAGTAGGTCGAGAGGCAGAGGAGAGAGGAGGGAGGGAGGAGTGAGTAGGTCGAGAGGCAGAGGAGAGAGGAGGGATGGAGGAGTGAGTAGGTCGAGAGGCAGAGGAGAGGAGGGATGAGAGAGGGATGAGTAGGTCGAGAGGCAGAGGAGAGGAGAGGGATGGAGGAGTGAGTAGGTCGAGAGGCAGAGGAGAGAGGAGGATGGAGGGTGAGTAGGTCGAGAGGCAGAGGAGAGAGAGGGATGGAGGAGTGAGTAGGTTGAGAGGCAGAGGAGAGAGGAGGGATGGGAGAGAGTGAGTAGGTCGAGAGGCAGAGGAGAGAGGAGGGATGGAGGAGTGAGTAGGTTGAGAGGCAGAGGAGAGAGGAGAGAGGAATGAGTAGGTCGAGAGGCAGAGGAGAGGAGGGATGGAGGAGTGAGTAGGTCGAGAGGCAGAGGAGAGGAGGGATGGAGGAGTGAGTAGGTTGAGAGGCAGAGGAGAGAGGAGAGAGGAATGAGGGCAGAGGAGAGAGGAGAGAGGAATGAGTAGGTCGAGAGGCAGAGGAGAGAGGGATGGAGGAGGTAGATGAGAGAGGAGAGAGGAATGAGTAGGTCGAGAGGCAGAGGAGAGCAGGGATGGAGTAGTGAGTAGGTCGAGAGGCAGAGGAGAGAGGAGGGATGGAGGAGTGAGTAGGTCGAGAGGCAGAGGAGAGAGGCGGGAGGGAAGGAGGGGTGAGTAGGTCGAGAGGCAGAGGAGAGAGGAGGTATGGAGGAGTGAGTAGGTCGAGAGGCAGAGGACAGAGGAGGGGATGAGAGGTCGAGAGCCAGAGGAGGAGGGATGAGTAGGTCGAGAGGCAGAGGAGAGGAGGAGGGATGGAGGAGTGAGTAGGTCGAGAGGCAGAGGAGAGAGGAGGGAGGAGTGAGTAGGTCGAGAGGCAGAGGAGAGCAGGGATGGAGGAGTGAGTAGGCCGAGAGGCAGAGGAGAGAAGAGGGATGGAGGAGTGAGTAGGTCGAGAGGCAGAGGAGAGAGGAGAGAGGAATGAGTAGGTCGAGAGGCAGAGGAGAGAGGAGAGAGGAATGAGTAGGTCGAGAGGCAGAGGAGAGAGAGGAATGAGTAGGTCGAGAGGCAGAGGAGAGCAGGGATGGAGGAGTGAGTAGGTCGAGAGGCAGAGGAGAGAGGAGGGATGGAGGAGTGAGTAGGTCGAGAGGCAGAGGAGAGGAGGGATGGAGGGTGAGTAGGAGAGGCAGAGGAGGAGGGATGGAGTAGTGAGTAGGTCGAGAGGCAGAGGAGAGAGGAGGGATGGAGGAGGAGGTCGGAGGCAGAGGAGAGAGGCGGAGGGATGGAGGAGTGAGTAGGTCGAGAGGCAGAGGAGAGAGGAGGGATGGAGGAGTGAGTAGGTCGAGAGGCAGAGGGAGAGGATGGAGGAGTGAGTAGGAGAGGCAGAGGAGAGGAGGATGGAGGAGTGAGTAGGTCGAGTGAGGCAGAGGAGAGAGGAGGGATGGAGGAGTGAGAGTTCGAGAGGCAGAGGAGAGGAGGGATGGAGGGGTGAGTAGGTCGAGAGGCAGAGGAGAGGAGGGATGGAGGAGTGGAGTAGTTCTGAGAGGCAGAGGAGAGAGGAGGGATGGAGGAGTGAGTAGGTCGAGAGGCAGAGGAGAGAGGAGGGGATGGAGGAGAGGCAGAGGAGAGAGGAGGGAGGAGTGAGTAGGTCGAGAGGCAGAGGAGAGAGG
>NW_027039695.1:28621-63930 GCF_034236695.1 Oncorhynchus nerka | reverse complement strand
ATCCCTCCTCTCTCCTCTGCCTCTCGACCTACTCACTCCTCCATCCCTCCTCTCTCCTCTGCCTCTCGACCTACTCACTCCTCCATCCCTCCTCTCTCCTCTGCCTCTCGACCTCTCACTCCTCCCTCCTCTCATTCTCTCCTCTGCCTCTCGACCTCCCTCCCACTCTCTCCTCTCCTCCTCTCCTCTGCCTCTCGACCTACTCACTCCTCCATCCCTCCTCTCCATCTCCTCTGCCTCTCGACCTACTCACTCCTCCATCCCTCCTCTCCTGCCTCTGCCTCTCCTCCACCCTCTCACTCCTCCATCCCTCCCTCTCCTCTCCTCTGCCTCTCGACCTCTCACTCCTCCATCCCTCCTCTCTCCTCTGCCTCTCGGCCTACTCACTCCTCCATCCCTCTCTCCTCTGCCTCTCGACCTACTCACTCCTCCTCCTCTGCCTCTCCGACCTACTCCCTCCTCTCTCTCTCTGCCTCTCGACCTACTCACTCCTCCCATCCCTCCTCTCTCTCTGCTCTCGACTCTGCTCACTCCTCCATCCCTCTCTCCTCTCCTCTGCCTCTCACTCCTCCATCCTCCTCTCCTCTGCTCTCCTCCCTCCCTCTCTCCTCTGCCTCTCGACCTCTCACTCCTCCATCCCTCCTCCATCTGCCTCTCGACCTACTCTCCTCCATGCCTCTCTCCTCTGCCTCTCGACCTACTCACTCCTCCATCCTCCTCTCTCCTCTGCCTCTCGACCTCTCACCCCCTCCATCCCTCCTCCTCTCCTCTGCCTCTCAACCTCTCTCCTCCTCCATCCCTCCTCTCTCCTCTGCCTCTCGACCTACTCATTCCTCCATCCCTCCTCTCTCCCTCTGCCTCTCGACCTCTCACTCCTCCCATCCCTCTCTCTCTCCTCTGCCTCTCGACCTACTCATTCCTCCATCCCTCCTCTCTCCTCTGCCTCTGATCCTCTCATTCCTCCATCCCTCCTCTCTCTCCTCTGCCTCTCGACCTACTCACCTCCATCCCTCCTCTCTCTGCCTCTCGACCTCTCATTCCTCCATCCCTCCTCTCTCCTCTGCCTCTCCCGACCTACTCATTCCTCCATCCCTCCTCTCTCCTCTGCCTCTCGACCTACTCACTCCCTCCATCCCTCCTCTCTCTCTGCCTCTCGACCTACTCACTCCTCCATCCCTCCTCTCTCTCATTCTCCATCCCTCTCTCTCTCTGCCTCTCGACCTACTCACTCCTCCATCCCTCCTCTCTCCTCTGCCTCTCGACCTACTCACTCCTCCCTCCCTCCCTCCTCTCTCTCTGCCTCTCGACCTCTCTCACTCCCTCCATCCCTCCTCTCTCTCTGCCTCTCGACCTACTCACTCCTCCATCCCTCCTCTCTCCTCTGCCTCTCGACCTACTCACTCCTCCATCCCTCTCTCCTCTGCCTCTCGACCTACTCCTCCTCCATCCCTCCTCTCTCCTCTGCCTCTCGACCTCTCTCATTCCTCTCCCTCCTCTCTCCCTCTGCCTCTCTCCAACCTCTCTGTCTACCTCCCTACTCCCTCCTCTCTCCTCTGCCTCTCGACCTACTCACTCCTCCATCCCTCTCTCTCTCTGCCTCTCGACCTACTCACTCCTCCATCCCTCCTCTCTCCTCTGCCTCTCTCCTCTGACCTACTCACTCACTCCTCTCTCCTCTCTCTCGACCTCTGCACTCTCCAACCTCTCCTCTGCTCCGACCTCTCTCCTCCATCCCTCCCCTCTCTCCTCTCTCTCAACCTACTCACTCCTCCATCCCTCCTCTCTCTGCCTCTCGACCTCCACTCACTCCTCTACTTCTTCTCTCTCTCTCTGCCTCTCAACCTACTCACTCTCCATCCCTCCTCTCCTCCTCTGCCTCTCACTGACCTCCTCTCTCCTCTCGACCTCTCCATCTCCCTCTCCTCTGCCTCTGCCTCTCGACCTACTCACTCCTCCCTCCCTCCTCTCTCTCCTGCCTCTCGACCTACTCACTCCTCCATCCCTCCTCTCTCCTCTGCCTCTCGACCTACTCACTCCTCCATCTCTCTCCTCTCTCTCTGCCTCTCGACCTACTCATTCCTCCTCTCTCCTCTCTCCTCTGCCTCTCGACCTACTCACCCTCCATCCCTGTCTCTCTCCTCTGCCTCTCTCCTTCTCACTCCTCCATCCCTCCCTCTCTCTCTGCCTCTCGACCTCTCACTCCTCCATCCCTCCCCTCTCCTCTGCCTCTCGACCTACTCATTCCTCCATCCCTCTCTCTCCTCTGCCTCTCGACCTACTCACTCCTCCATCCCTCCTCTCCTCTGCCTCTCGACTACTCTCTCACTCCTCCATCCCTCCTCTCCCTCTCTGCCTCTCTCCTAACTCTCCTCCCTCTCTCCTCTCTCTCTCTGCCTCTCTCTCACTCTCCATCCTCCTCTCTCCTCTGCCTCTCGACCTACTCTCCTCTCCCTCTCTCCTCTGCCTCTCGACCTACTCACTCCTCCTCCCTCCTCTCTGCCTCTGCCTCTCATCCTCTCACCCTCCCTCCCTCCTCTCTCCTCTGCCTCTCGACCTACTCACTCCTCCATCTGCCTCCTCCTCTCCTCTGCCTCTCGACCTACTCACTCCTCCCTCTCCTCTCTCCTCTGCCTCTCGACCTACTCACTCCTCCATCCCTCCTCTCTCCTCTGCCTCTCGACCTACTCACTCCTCCATCCCTCCTCTCTCTCTGCCTCTCGACCTACTCACTCCTCCATCCCTCCTCTCTCTCTCTGCCTCTCGACCTCCACCCTCCTCTCCTCTGCCTCCCTCCTCTCTCCATCTGCCTCTCCTCTGACTCTACTCACTCCTCCCTCCCTGCTCTCCTCTGCCTCTCGACCTACTCACTCCCATCCCTCCTCTCCTCTGCCTCTCGACCTACTCACTCTGCCTCCTCGACCTCTGCCTCTCGTCTCTGTCTCTCCTCTCTCCTCTCTCTCTGCCTCTCGACCTACTCACTCCTCTCTGTCTCTCTCCTCTCCTCTCTCCTCTCACTCACTCCTCCATCCCTCCTCTCTCTCTGCCTCTCGACCTACTCATTCCTCCTCTGTCTCTCCTCTACTCCATCCCTCCTCTCTCTCTGCCTCTCGACCTACTCACTCCTCCATCCCTCCTCTCTCCTCTGCCTCTCGACCTACTCACTCCTCCATCCCTCCTCTCCTCTGCCTCTCGACCTACTCACTCCTCCATCCCTCCTCTCTCTCTGCCTCTCGACCTCTCACTCCTCCATCCCTCCCTCTCCTCTGCCTCTCGACCTACTCACTCCTCCATCCCTCCTCTCTCCTCTGCCTCTCGGACCTCTCACTCCTCCATCCCTCCTCTCTCTCTCTGCCTCTCGTCCTACTCCTCCCCTCCATCCCTCCTCTCTCCTCTGCCTCTCGACCTACTCACCTCCTCCCTCTCTCCTCTGCCTCTCGACCTCTCTCCCTCTCTCCTCTGCCTCCTCTCCCTACTCACTCCTCATCCCTCCCTCTCTCCTCTGCCTCTCGACCTCTACTCACTCCCTCCATCCCTCCTCTCTCCTCTGCCTCTCGACCTACTCACTCTCTCCATCCCTCCTCTCTCCTCTGCCTCTCTGACCTACTCACTCCTCCATCCCTCCTCTCCTCTGCCTCTCGACCTACTCACTCCTCCATCCCTCCTCTCTCCTCTGCCTCTCGACCTACTCCATCCCTCCTCCATCCCTCCCTCTCTCCCATCTCTGCCTCTCGACCTACTCACTCCTCCCTCCCTCCTCTCTCTCTGCCTCTCGACCTACTCACCCCTCCTCCCTCCTCTCTCCTCTGCCTCTCGACCTACTCACTCCTCCATCCCTCCTCTCTCCTCTGCCTCTCGACCTACTCACTCCTCTCCTCTCCTGCTCTCTCTCTCCTCTGCCTCTCTCCTCTGACCTCTCACCTCTCCTCCATCCCTCCTCTCTCTCTGCCTCTGACCTACTCACTCCTCCATCCCTCCTCTCTCCTCTGCCTCTCGACCTACTCACTCCTCCATCCCTCCCCTCTCTCCTCTGCCTCTCGACCTACTCACTCCTCCATCCCTCCTCTCCTCTGCCTCTCGACCTACTCACTCCTCCATCCCTCCTCTCTCTCTGCCTCTCGACCTACTCACTCCTCTCCCTCCTCTCCTCTGCCTCTCGACCTACTCACTCCTCCATCCCTCCTCTCTCCTCTGCCTCTCGACCTACTCACTCTGCTCTCATCCCTCCCTCTCTCCTCTGCCTCTCGACCTACTCCCCTCCATACTCCTCTCTCCCTGCCTCTCTCCTCTGCCTCTCTGTCTCCTCCTCCATCCCTCTCTCTCTCTGCCTCTCGACCTACTCACTCCTCCCTCCCTCCTCTCTCCTCTGCCTCTCTCACCTCTCACCCCTCCATCCCTCCTCTCCTCTGCCTCTCTGACCTACTCCTCCTCCATCCTCTCTCTCCTCTGCCTCTCGACCTCCCTCTCATTCCATCCCTCCTCTCTCTCTGCCTCTCGACCTACTCACTCCTCCATCCTCCTCTCTCTCTCTGCCTCTCGACCTACTCACTCCTCCATCCCTGCTCTCTCTCTGCCTCTCGACCTACTCACTCCCTCCCTCCCTCCTCTCTCCTCTGCCTCTCGACCTACTCATTCCTCCATCTCCCTCTCTCCTCTGCCTCTCGACCTACTCACCCCTCCATCCTCTCTCTCCTCTGCCTCTCGACCTACTCACTCCTCCCTCCCTCCTCTCTCCTCTGCCTCTCGACCTACTCACCCTCCATCCCTCCTCTCTCTCTCTGCCTCTCGACCTACTCACTCCTCCATCCCTCCTCTCTCTCTGCCTCTCGACCTACTCACCCCTCCATCCCTCCTCTCCTCTGCCTCTCTCTCCCTACTCACTCCTCCTCCCTCCCTCTCTCCTCTGCCTCTCGACCTACTCATTCCTCCATCCCTCCTCTCTCCTCTGCCTCTCGACCTACTCACTCCTCCATCCCTCCTCTCTCCTCTGCCTCTCGACCTACTCACTCCTCCATCCCTCCTCTCTCCTCTGCCTCTCGACCTACTCACTCCTCCATCCCTCCTCTCCTCTGCCTCTCGACCTACTCACTCCTCCCTCCCTCCTCTCTCCTCTGCCTCTCGACCTACTCACTCCTCCATCCCTCCTCTCTCCTCTGCCTCTCGACCTACTCACCCCTCCATCCCTCCTCTCTCCTCTGCCTCTCGACCTACTCACCCCTCCATCCCTCCTCTCTCCTCTGCCTCTCGACCTACTCACTCCTCCATCCCTCCTCTCTCCTCTGCCTCTCGACCTACTCACTCCTCCATCCCTCCTCTCTCCTCTGCCTCTCGACCTACTCACTCCTCCATCCCTCCTCTCTCCTCTGCCTCTCGACCTCTCACTCCTCCATCCCTCCTCTCTCCTCTGCCTCTCGACCTACTCACTCCTCCATCCCTCCTCTCTCTCTCTGCCTCTCGACCTACTCACTCCTCCATCCCTCCTCTCTCCTCTGCCTCTCGACCTACTCCATCCCTCCTCTCCTCTGCCTCTCGACCTACTCCTCCTCTCTCTCCTCTGCCTCTCAACCTACTCACTCCTCCATCCCTCCTCTCTCCTCTGCCTCTCCTCCATCCTCTCTCCTCCTCCATCCCTCCTCTCTCTCTGCCTCTCAACCTACTCACCTCCTCCATCTGCCTCTCTCCTCTCCTCTCTCCTGACCTCTCATCTCATCCCTCCCTCTCTCTCTCTGCCTCTCGACCTACTCACTCCTCCATCCCTCCTCTCTCCTCTGCCTCTCAACCTACTCACTCCTCCATCCCTCCTCTCTCCTCTGCCTCTCGACCTCTCATTCCTCCATCCCTCCTCTCCTCTGCCTCTCGACCTACTCACTCCTCCATCCCTCCTCTCTCCTCTCTGCCTCTCACCTCCATCCCTCCTCTCCTCTGCCTCTCGATCCCCTCCATCCCTCCTCTCCTCTGCCTCTCGACCTACTCACTCCTCCATCCCTCCTCTCTCCTCTGCCTCTCGACCTACTCACTCCTCCATCCCTCCTCTCTCCTCTGCCTCTCGACCTACTCACTCCTCCATCCCTCCTCTCTCTCTGCCTCTCGACCTACTCACTCCTCCATCCCTCCTCTCCTCTGCCTCTCGACCTACTCACTCCTCCATCCCTCTCTCTCCTCTGCCTCTCGACCTACTCACTCCTCCATCCCTCCTCTCTCCTCTGCCTCTCGACCTACTCACTCCTCCATCCCTCCTCTCTCCTCTGCCTCTCGACCTACTCACTCCTCCATCCCTCCTCTCTCCTCTGCCTCTCGACCTACTCACTCCTCCTCTCTGCCTCTCATTCTCCCTCTCCCTCCCTCCTCTCTCTCTGCCTCTCGACCTACTCACTCCTCCATCCCTCTCTCTCCTCTGCCTCTCGACCTACTCACTCCTCCCTCCCTCCTCTCTCCTCTGCCTCTCGACCTACTCACTCCTCCATCCTCCTCTCTCCTCTGCCTCTCGACCTACTCACTCCTCCATCCCTCCTCTCCTCTCCTCTGCCTCTCACTCCTCCACTCTCTCCTCTGCCTCGATCCTCCTCTCCCTCCTCTCTCCTCTGCCTCTCGACCTACTCACTCCTCCCCCTCCTCCTCTCTCCTCTGCCTCTCAACCTCTCACTCCTCCATCCCTCCTCTCTCCTCTGCCTCTCGACCTACTCACTCCTCCATCCCTCTCTCTCTGCTCTGCCTCTCCATCCCTCCTCTCCTCTGCCTCACTCCTCCTCCTCCCTCCCTCTCTCCTCTGCCTCTCGACCTACTCACTCCTCCCTCTATCCTCCTCTCTCCTCTGCCTCTCGACCTACTCACTCCTCCCATCCCTCCTCTCTCCTCTGCCTCTCGACCTACTCACTCCTCCATCCCTCCTCTCTCCTCTGCCTCTCGACCTACTCACTCCTCCATCCCTCCTCTCTCTCTGCCTCTCGACCTACTCACTCCTCCATCCCTCCTCTCTCTCTGCCTCTCGACCTACTCACTCCTCCATCCCTCCTCTCTCCTCTGCCTCTCGACCTACTCACTCCTCCATCCCTCCTCTCTCCTCTGCCTCTCGACCTACTCACTCCTCCATCCCTCCTCTCTCCTCTGCCTCTCGACCTACTCACTCCTCCATCCCTCCTCTCTCTCTCTGCCTCTCGACCTACTCACTCCCTCCATCCCTCCTCTCTCCTCTGCCTCTCGACCTACTCACTCCTCCATCCCTCCTCTCTCTCTGCCTCTCGACCTACTCACTCCTCCCTCCCTCCTCTCTCTCTGCCTCTCGACCTACTCACTCCTCCATCCTCCTCTCTCTCTGCCTCTCGACCTACTCACTCCTCTCCATCCCTCCTCTCCTCTGCCTCTCGACCTACTCACTCCTCCATCCCTCCCTCTCCCTCTGCCTCTCGACCTACTCACTCCCCATCCATCCTCCTCTCCTCTGCCTCTCGACCTCTCACTCATCCTCCATCCCTCTCTCTCTCTGCCTCTCGACCTACTCACTCCTCCATCCCTCCTCTCTCCTCTGCCTCTCGACCTACTCATTCCTCCATCCCTCCTCTCTCCTCTGCCTCTCGACCTACTCATTCCTCCATCCCTCCTCTCTCCTCTGCCTCTCGACCTACTCACTCCTCCATCCCTCCTCTCTCCTCTGCCTCTCGACCTACTCACTCCTCCATCCCTCCTCTCTCCTCTGCCTCTCGACCTACTCACTCCTCCATCCCTCCTCTCTCCTCTGCCTCTCGACCTACTCACCCCCTCCATCCCTCCTCTCTCCTCTGCCTCTCGACCTACTCACTCCTCCCTCTCCTCCTCTCTCCTCTGCCTCTCGACCTACTCACTCCTCCATCCCTCCTCTCTCTCTGCCTCTCGACCTACTCACTCCTCCATCCCTCCTCTCTCCTCTGCCTCTCGACCTACTCACTCCTCCATCCCTCCTCTCTCTCCTCTGCCTCTCGACCTACTCACTCCTCCATCCCTCCTCTCTCCTCTGCCTCTCGACCTACTCACCCCTCCATCCCTCCTCTCTCCTCTGCCTCTCGACCTACTCACTCCTCCATCCCTCCTCTCTCTCTGCCTCTCGACCTCTCACTCCTCCATCCCTCCTCTCTCTCTGCCTCTCGACCTACTCACTCCTCCATCCCTCCTCTCTCCTCTGCCTCTCGACCTACTCACTCCTCCATCCCTCCTCTCTCCTCTGCCTCTCGACCTACTCACTCCTCCCTCCCTCCTCTCCTCTCTGCCTCTCGACCTACTCACTCCTCCATCCCTCCTCTCTCCTCTGCCTCTCCACCTACTCACTCCTCCATCCCTCCTCTCTCCTCTGCCTCTCGACCTACTCACTCCTCCATCCCTCCTCTCCTCTGCCTCTCGACCTACTCACTCCTCCATCCCTCCTCTCTCCTCTGCCTCTCGACCTACTCACTCCTCCTCCCTCCTCTCTCCTCTGCCTCTCGACCTACTCACTCCTCCATCCCTCCTCTCTCCTCTGCCTCTCGACCTACTCACTCCTCCATCCCTCCTCTCTCTCTGCCTCTCGACCTACTCACTCCTCCATCCCTCCTCTCTCCTCTGCCTCTCGACCTACTCATTCCTCCATCCCTCCTCTCTCTCTGCCTCTCGACCTACTCACTCCTCCATCCCTCTCTCTCCTCTGCCTCTCGACCTACTCACTCCTCCCATCCTCCTCTCTCCTCTGCCTCTCGACCTCTCTCCTCCTCCTCTCTCCTCTGCCTCTCGACCTACTCCTCCTCCATCCCTCCTCTCTCTCTGCCTCTCGACCTACTCACTCCTCCATCCCTCCTCTCTCTCTCTGCCTCTCGACCTACTCACTCCTCCATCCCTCCTCTCTCCTCTGCCTCTCGACCTACTCACTCCTCCATCCCTCCTCTCTCCTCTGCCTCTCGACCTACTCACTCCTCCATCCTCCTCTCTCCTCTGCCTCTCGACCTACTCACTCCTCCATCCCTCCTCTCTCCTCTGCCTCTCGACCTACTCACTCCTCCCATCCCTCCTCTCTCCTCTGCCTCTCGACCTACTCACTCCTCCATCCCTCCTCTCTCCTCTGCCTCTCGACCTACTCACTCCTCCATCCCTCCTCTCTCCTCTGCCTCTCGACCTACTCACTCCTCCATCCCTCCTCTCTCCTCTGCCTCTCGACCTACTCACTCCTCCATCCCTCCTCTCTCTCTGCCTCTCGACCTACTCACTCCTCCATCCCTCCTCTCTCTCTGCCTCTCGACCTCTCACTCCTCCATCCCTCCTCTCCTCTGCCTCTCGACCTACTCACTCCTCCATCCCTCCTCTCTCCTCTGCCTCTCGACCTACTCACTCCTCCATCCCTCCTCTCTCTGCCTCTCGCCTACTCACTCTCCACCTACTCTCTCCTCCATCTCACTCTCTCTCTCCTCTCTCCTCTGCCTCTCGACCTACTCACTCCTCCATCCTCCTCTCTCCTCTGCCTCTCGACCTACTCACTCCTCCATCCCTCCTCTCTCTCTGCCTCTCGACCTACTCACTCCTCCCTCCCTCCTCTCTCCTCTCCTCCACCTCTCTCCATCCCTCCTCTCTCTCTCTCGACCTACTCACTCCTCCATCCCTCCTCTCTCCTCTGCCTCTCGACCTACTCATTCCTCTCTCCTCTCTCCTCTGCCTCTCGACCTACTCACTCCTCCATCCCTGCTCTCCTCTGCCTCTCGACCTACTCACTCCTCCCTCCTCTCTCCTCTGCCTCTCGACCTACTCATTCCTCCCTCCTCTCTCCTCTGCCTCTCGACCTACTCACTCCTCCTCCCTCCTCTCCTCTGCCTCTCGACCTACTCACTCCTCCATCCCTCCTCTCTCCTCTGCCTCTCGACCTACTCATTCCTCTCTCCTCTCTCCTCTGCCTCTCGACCTACTCATTCCTCTCTCCTCTCTCCTCTGCCTCTCGACCTACTCATTCCTCCATCCCTCCTCTCCTCTGCCTCTCGACCTACTCACTCCTCCATCCCTCCTCTCTCTCTGCCTCTCTCCTACTCACTCCTCCATCCTCCTCTCTCCTCTGCCTCTCGACCTACTCACTCCTCCATCCCTCCTCTCCTCTGCCTCTCGACCTACTCACTCCTCCATCCCTCCTCTCTCCTCTGCCTCTCGACCTACTCACTCCTCCATCCCTCCTCTCTCCTCTGCCTCTCGACCTACTCACCCCTCCATCCCTCCTCTCTCTCTGCCTCTCAACCTACTCACTCCTCCATCCTCCTCTCTCCTCTGCCTCTCGACCTACTCACTCCTCCATCCCTCCTCTCCTCTGCCTCTCGACCTACTCACTCCTCCATCCCTCCTCTCTCCTCTGCCTCTCGACCTACCCTCCCTCTCACTCCTCCATCCCTCCTCTCTCCTCTGCCTCTCGACCTACTCACTCCTCCCTCCCTCCTCTCTCTCCTCTGCCTCTCGACCTACTCACTCCTCCATCCCTCCTCTCTCCTCTGCCTCTCGACCTACTCACCCCTCCATCCCTCCTCTCTCTCTGCCTCTCGACCTACTCACTCCCTCCATCCCTCCTCTCTCCTCTGCCTCTCGACCTACTCACTCCTCCATCCCTCCTCTCTCCTCTGCCTCTCGACCTACTCATTCCTCCATCCCTCCTCTCCTCTGCCTCTCGACCTACTCACTCCTCCATCCTCCTCTCCTCTGCCTCTCGACCTACTCACTCCTCCATCCCTCCTCTCTCCTCTGCCTCTCGACCTACTCCTCCATCCCTCCTCTCTCTCCTCTGCCTCTCCCTACTCACTCCATCCCTCCTCTCTCTCTGCCTCTCGACCTACTCACTCCTCCATCCCTCCTCTCTCCTCTGCCTCTCGACCTACTCACCCCCCTCCATCCCTCCTCTCTCCTCTGCCTCTCGCCCTACTCACTCCTCCCTCCCTCCTCTCTCCTCTGCCTCTCTCCCTACTCACTCCTCCATCCCTCCTCTCTCCTCTGCCTCTCGACCTACTCACTCCTCCATCCCTCCTCTCTCTCTCTGCCTCTCGACCTACTCACTCCTCCATCCCTCCTCTCTCCTCTGCCTCTCGACCTACTCACTCCTCCATCCCTCCTCTCTCCTCTGCCTCTCGACCTACTCACTCCTCCATCCCTCCTCTCTCCTCTGCCTCTCGACCTACTCACTCCTCCATCCCTCCTCTCTCCTCTGCCTCTCGACCTACTCACTCCTCCATCCCTCCTCTCTCTCTCTCGCCTACTCACTCCTCCATCCCTCATTCTCTCCTCTGCCTCTCGACCTCTCACTCCTCCATCCCTCCTCTCCTCTGCCTCTCGACCTACTCATTCCTCCATCCCTCCTCTCTCCTCTGCCTCTCGACCTACTCACCCCTCCATCCCTCCTCTCTCCTCTGCCTCTCGACCTACTCATTCCTCCATCCCTCCTCTCTCCTCTGCCTCTCGACCTACTCACCCCTCCATCCCTCCTCTCTCCTCTGCCTCTCGACCTACTCACTCCTCCCTCCCTCCTCTCCTCTGCCTCTCGACCTCACTCACTCCTCCATCCTCCTCTCTCCTCTGCCTCTCGACCTACTCACTCCTCCATCCCTCCTCTCTCCTCTGCCTCTCGACCTACTCACTCCTCCATCCCTCATCCCTCCTCTCTCCTCTGCCTCTCGACCTACTCACTCCTCCATCCCTCCTCTCTCCTCTGCCTCTCGACCTACTCACCCCTCCATCCCTCCTCTCTCCCTCTGCCTCTCGACCTACTCACTCCTCCTCCCTCCTCTCTCCTCTGCCTCTCGACCTACTCATTCCTCCATCCCTCCTCCATCTCCTCTGCCTCTCGACCTACTCACTCCTCCATCCCTCCTCTCTCCTCTGCCTCTCGACCTACTCACTCCTCCATCCCTCCTCTCTCCTCTGCCTCTCGACCTACTCACTCCTCCATCCTCTCTCCTCTCCTCTGCCTCTCGATTCCTCTCACTCCTCCATCCCTCCTCTCTCTCTGCCTCTCGACCTACTCACTCCTCCATCCCTCCTCTCTCCTCTGCCTCTCGACCTACTCACTCCTCCATCCCTCCCTCTCTCCTCTGCTGCTCTCGACCTACTCACTCCTCCATCCCTCCTCTCTCCTCTGCCTCTCGACCTCTCACTCTACTCACTCTCCATCCCTCCTCTCTCTCTGCCTCTCGACCTACTCACTCCTCCATCCCTCCTCTCTCCTCTGCCTCTCGACCTACTCACTCCTCCATCCCTCCTCTCTCCTCTGCCTCTCGACCTACTCATTCCTCCATCCCTCCTCTCTCCTCTGCCTCTCGACCTACTCACTCCTCCATCCCTCCTCTCTCCTCTGCCTCTCGACCTACTCACTCCATCCCTCCTCTCTCCTCTGCCTCTCGACCTACTCACTCCTCCATCCCTCCTCTCTCCTCTGCCTCTCGACCTACTCACTCCTCCATCCCTCCTCTCTCTCTGCCTCTCGACCTACTCACTCCTCCATCCCTCCTCTCTGCCTCTGCCTCTCCTCTCTCCTCTGCCCTCTCGACCTACTCACCCTCATTCCTCCTCCATCCCTCCTCTCTCCTCTGCCTCTCGACCTATCTCCTCCTCCATCCCTCCTCTCTCCTCTGCCTCTCGACCTACTCCTCCTCCATCCCTCCTCTCTCCTCTGCCTCTCGACCTACTCACTCCTCCATCCCTCCTCTCTCCTCTGCCTCTCGACCTACTCACTCCTCCATCCCTCCTCTCCTCTGCCTCTCGACCTACTCACTCCTCCTCCATCCCTCTCTCTCTGCCTCTCGACCTACTCACTCCTCCATCCCTCCTCTCTCCTCTGCCTCTCGACCTACTCACTCCTCCATCCCTCTCTCTCTGCCTCTCGCCTACTCACTCCTCCCTCCCTCTCTCCTCTCCCTCTCCTCCATCCCTCCTCTCTCCTCTGCCTCTCGACCTACTCACTCCTCCATCCCTCCTCTCTCCTCTGCCTCTCGACCTACTCATTCCTCTCTCCTCTCTCCTCTGCCTCTCGACCTACTCACTCCTCCCTCCCTCCTCTCTCCTCTGCCTCTCGACCTACTCACTCCTCCCTCCCTCCTCTCTCCTCTGCCTCTCGACCTACTCACCCCTCCATCCCTCCTCTCCTCTGCCTCTCGACCTACTCACTCCTCCATCCCTCCTCTCTCCTCTGCCTCTCGACCTACTCACTCCTCTCCTCCTCCTCTCCTCCCTACTCACTCCTCATCCCTCCTCTCTCCTCTGCCTCTCGACCTACTCACTCCTCCATCCCTCCTCTCTCCTCTGCCTCTCGACCTCACTCCTCCATCCCTCCTCCTCTGCCTCTCGACCTCCTCACTCCTCCATCCCTCCTCTGCCTCTCGACCTACTCACCCCTCCATCCCTCCTCTCTCCTCTGCCTCTCGACCTACTCACTCCTCCATCCCTCCTCTCTCCTCTGCCTCTCGACCTACTCACCCTCCATCCCTCCTCTCTCCTCTGCCTCTCGACCTACTCACCCCTCCATCCCTCCTCTCCTCTGCCTCTCGACCTACTCACTCCTCCATCCCTCCTCTCCTCTGCCTCTCGACCTACTCACTCCTCCATCCCTCCTCTCTCCTCTGCCTCTCGACCTACTCACTCCTCCATCCCTCCTCTCTCCTCTGCCTCTCGACCTACTCACTCCTCCATCCCTCCTCTCTCTCTGCCTCTCGACCTACTCACTCCTCCATCCCTCCTCTCTCCTCTGCCTCTCGACCTCCACTCCTCTCTCCTCCTCTCTCCATCCCTCCTCTCTCCTCTGCCTCTCCTCCTACTCACTCCTCCATCCCTCCTCTCTCCTCTGCCTCTCGACCTACTCACTCCTCCATCCCTCCTCTCTCCTCTGCCTCTCGACCTACTCACTCCTCCATCCCTCCTCTCCTCTGCCTCTCGACCTACTCACTCCTCCATCCCTCCTCTCTCCTCTGCCTCTCGACCTACTCACTCCTCCATCCCTCCTCTCTCCTCTGCCTCTCGACCTACTCACTCCTCCATCCCTCCTCTCTCTCCTCTGCCTCTCGACCTACTCACTCCTCCATCCCTCCTCTCTCCTCTGCCTCTCGACCTACTCACTCCTCCCTCCCTCCTCTCTCCTCTGCCTCTCGACCTACTCACTCCTCCATCCCTCCTCTCTCCTCTGCCTCTCGACCTACTCACTCCTCCATCCCTGCTCTCCTCTGCCTCTCGACCTACTCACTCCTCCATCCCTCCTCTCTCCTCTGCCTCTCGACCTACTCACCCCTCCATCCCTCCTCTCTCCTGCCTGCCTCTCGACCTACTCACCCTCCATCCCTCTCTCTCCTCTGCCTCTCGACCTACTCACTCCTCCATCCCTCCTCTCTCCTCTGCCTCTCGACCTACTCACTCCTCCATCCCTCCTCTCTCTCTGCCTCTCGACCTACTCACTCCTCCATCCCTCCTCTCTCCTCTGCCTCTCGACCTACTCATTCCTCTCTCCTCTCTCCTCTGCCTCTCGACCTACTCACTCCTCCATCCCTCCTCTCTCCTCTGCCTCTCGACCTACTCACTCCTCCATCCCTCCTCTCCTCTGCCTCTCGACCTACTCACTCCTCCATCCCTCCTCTGTCCTCTGCCTCTCGACCTACTCACTCCTCCTCCTCCTCTCCTCTGCCTCTCGACCTACTCTCCTCCTCTCCTCTCTCCTCTGGCTCTCGACCTACTCACTCCTCCATCCCTGCTCTGTCCTCTGCCTCTCGACCTACTCACTCCTCCATACCTCCTCTCTCCTCTGCCTCTCGACCTACTCACCCCTCCTTCCCTCCCGCCTCTCTCCTCTGCCTCTCGACCTACTCACTCCTCCATCCCTCCTCTCTCCTCTGCCTCTCGACCTACTCACTCCTCCATCCCTCCTCTCCTCTGCCTCTCGACCTACTCACTCCTCCATCCCTCCTCTCTCCTCTGCCTCTCGACCTACTCACCCTCCATCCCTCCTCTCCTCTGCCTCTCGACCTACTCACTCCTCCATCCCTCCTCTCTCCTCTGCCTCTCGACCTACTCACTCCTCCATCCCCTCCTCTCTCCTCTGCCTCTCGACCTACTCACTCCTCCATCCCTCCTCTCTCCTCTGCCTCTCGACCTACTCACTCCTCCATCCCTCCTCTCTCCTCTGCCTCTCGACCTACTCACTCCTCCATCCCTCCTCTCTCCTCTGCCTCTCGACCTACTCATTCCTCCATCCCTCCTCTCTCTCTGCCTCTCGACCTACTCACCCCTCCATCCCTCCTCTCCCTCTGCCTCTCGACCTACTCACTCCTCCATCCCTCCTCTCTCCTCTGCCTCTCGACCTACTCACTCCTCCATCCCTCCTCTCTCCTCTGCCTCCTCCATCCTCCTCACTCCTCCATCCCTCCTCCTCTCCTCTGCCTCTCGACCTACTCACTCCTCCATCCCTCCTCTCTCCTCTGCCTCTCGACCTACTCACTCCTCCATCCCTCCTCTCTCCTCTGCCTCTCGACCTACTCACTCCTCCATCCCTCCTCTCCTCTGCCTCTCGACCTACTCACTCCTCCATCCCTCCTCTCCTCTGCCTCTCGACCTACTCACTCCTCCATCCCTCCTCTCTCCTCTGCCTCTCGACCTACTCACTCCTCCATCCCTCCTCTCTCCTCTGCCTCTCGACCTACTCACTCCTCCATCCCTCCTCTCCTCTGCCTCTCGACCTACTCACTCCTCCATCCCTCCTCTCTCCTCTGCCTCTCGACCTACTCATTCCTCCATCCCTCCTCTCTCCTCTGCCTCTCGACCTACTCACTCCTCCATCCCTCCTCTCTCTCCTCTGCCTCTCGACCTACTCACTCCTCCATCCCTCCTCTCCTCTGGCTCTCGACCTACTCTTCCTCCATCCCTGCTCTCTCCTCTGCCTCTCGACCTACTCACTCCTCCATCCCTCCTCTCTCCTCTGCCTCTCGACCTACTCACTCCTCCATCCCTCCTCTCTCCTCTGCCTCTCGACCTACTCACTCCTCCATCCCTCCTCTCTCTCCTCTGCCTCTCGACCTACTCACTCCTCCATCCCTCTCTCTCCTCTGCCTCTCGACCTACTCACTCCTCCATCCCTCCTCTCTCCTCTGCCTCTCGACCTACTCATTCCTCCCTCCCTCCTCTCTCCTCTGCCTCTCGACCTACTCACCCCTCCATCCCTCCTCTCTCCTCTGCCTCTCGACCTACTCACTCCTCCATCCCTCCTCTCTCCTCTGCCTCTCGACCTACTCACTCCTCCATCCCTCCCCTCTCCTCTGCCTCTCGACCTACTCACCTCCTCCATCCTCCTCTCTCTCTGCCTCTCGACCTACTCACTCCTCCATCCCTCCTCTCCTCTGCCTCTCGACCTACTCACTCCTCCATCCCTCCTCTCTCCTCTGCCTCTCGACCTACTCACTCCTCCCTCCCTCCTCTCTCCTCTGCCTCTCGACCTACTCACTCCTCCATCCCTCCCTCTCTCCTCTGCCTCTCGACCTACTCACTCCTCCATCCCTCCTCTCTCCTCTGCCTCTCGACCTACTCACTCCTCCATCCCTCCTCTCTCCTCTGCCTCTCGACCTACTCACCCCTCCATCCCTCCTCTCCTCTGCCTCTCGACCTACTCACTCCTCCCTCCCTCCTCTCTCCTCTGCCTCTCGACCTACTCACTCCTCCCTCCCTCCTCTCTCCTCTGCCTCTCCACCTCCTCACCTCCTCCATCCCTCCTCTCTCCCTCTGCCTCTCGACCTACTCACTCCTCCCCCTCCTCTCTCCTCTGCCTCTCGACCTACTCACCCCTCCATCCCTCCTCTCTCCTCTGCCTCTCGACCTACTCACCCTCCTCCTTCCCTCCTCTCTCCTCTGCCTCTCGACCTACTCACCCCTCCATCCCTCCTCTCCTCTGCCTCTCGACCTACTCACTCCTCCCTCCCTCCTCTCTCCTCTGCCTCTCGACCTACTCACCCCCCCATCCCTCCTCTCTCCTCTGCCTCTCGACCTACTCACTCCTCCATCCCTCCTCTCTCCTCTGCCTCTCGACCTACTCACTCCTCCATCCCTCCTCTCTCCTCTGCCTCTCGACCTACTCACCCCTCCATCCCTCCTCTCTCCTCTGCCTCTCGACCTACTCACTCCTCCATCCCTCCTCTCTCCTCTGCCTCTCGACCTACTCACTCCTCCCTCCCTCCTCTCTCCTCTGCCTCTCGACCTACTCACTCCTCCATCCCTCCTCTCCTCTGCCTCTCGACCTACTCACTCCTCCATCCCTCCTCTCTCTCTCTGCCTCTCGACCTACTCATTCCTCCATCCCTCTCTCTCTCTGCCTCTGCCTCTCGACCTACTCTCCTCTCCTCCCTCCCTCCTCCTCTCCTCTGCCTCTCGACCTACTCACTCCTCCATCCCCTCCTCTCCTCTGCCTCTCGACCTACTCACTCCTCCATCCCTCCTCTCTCCTCTGCCTCTCGACCTACTCACTCCTCCATCCCTCCTCTCTCCTCTGCCTCTCGACCTACTCACTCCTCCATCCCTCCTCTCTCCTCTGCCTCTCGACCTACTCACTCCTCCATCCCTCCTCTCTCCTCTGCCTCTCGACCTACTCACTCCTCCATCCCTCCTCTCTCTCTGCCTCTCGACCTACTCACTCCTCCATCCCTCCTCTCTCCTCTGCCTCTCGACCTACTCACTCCTCCATCCCTCCTCTCCCTCTGCCTCTCGACCTACTCACTCCTCCATCCCTCCTCTCTCCTCTGCCTCTCGACCTACTCACTCCTCCATCCCTCCTCTCTCCTCTGCCTCTCGACCTACTCACTCCTCCATCCCTCCTCTCTCCTCTGCCTCTCGACCTACTCACTCCTCCCTCCCTCCTCTCTCTCTGCCTCTCGACCTACTCACTCCTCCATCCCTCCTCTCTCCTCTGCCTCTCGACCTACTCACTCCTCCATCCCTCCTCTCTCCTCTGCCTCTCGACCTACTCACTCCTCCATCCCTCCTCTCCTCTGCCTCTCGACCTACTCACTCCTCCATCCCTCCTCTCCTCTGCCTCTCGACCTACTCACTCCTCCATCCCTCCTCTCCTCTGCCTCTCGACCTACTCACTCCTCCATCCCTCCTCTCTCCTCTGCCTCTCGACCTACTCACTCCTCCATCCCTCCTCTCCTCTGCCTCTCGACCTACTCACTCCTCCATCCCTCCTCTCTCCTCTGCCTCTCGACCTACTCACTCCTCCATCCCTCCTCTCCTCTGCCTCTCGACCTACTCACTCCTCCATCCCTCCTCTCTCCTCTGCCTCTCGACCTACTCACTCCTCCATCCCTCCTCTCTCCTCTGCCTCTCGACCTACTCACTCCTCCCTCCCTCCTCTCTCCTCTGCCTCTCGACCTACTCACTCCTCCATCCCTCCTCTCTCCTCTGCCTCTCGACCTACTCACTCCTCCATCCCTCCTCTCCTCTGCCTCTCTCCTCTGACCTCTCTCCATCCCCCTCCTCTCTCCTCTGCCTCTCGACCTACTCCCTCCTCCATCCCTCCTCTCTCCTCTGCCTCTCTGACCTACTCACTCCTCCATCCCTCCTCTCTCTCTGCCTCTCGACCTACTCACTCCTCCATCCCTCCTCTCTCCTCTGCCTCTCGACCTACTCACTCCTCCATCCCTCCTCTCCTCTGCCTCTCGACCTACTCACTCCTCCATCCCTCCTCTCTCCTCTGCCTCTCGACCTACTCACTCCTCCATCCCTCCTCTCCTCTGCCTCTCGACCTACTCACTCCTCCATCCCTCCTCTCCTCTGCCTCTCGACCTACTCACTCCTCCATCCCTCCTCTCTCCTCTGCCTCTCGACCTACTCACTCCTCCATCCCTCCTCTCTCCTCTGCCTCTCGACCTACTCACTCCTCCATCCCTCCTCTCTCCTCTGCCTCTCGACCTACTCACCCCTCCATCCCTCCTCTCCTCTGCCTCTCGACCTACTCACTCCTCCATCCCTCCTCTCTCCTCTGCCTCTCGACCTACTCACTCCTCCATCCCTCCTCTCTCCTCTGCCTCTCGACCTACTCCTCCTCCATCCCTCCTCTCCTCTGCCTCTCGACCTACTCACTCCTCCATCCCTCCTCTCCTCTGCCTCTCGACCTACTCACTCCTCCATCCCTCCTCTCCTCCTCTGCCTCTCGACCTACTCACTCCTCCCTCCCTCCTCTCTCCTCTGCCTCTCGACCTACTCACTCCTCCCTCCCTCCTCTCTCCTCTGCCTCTCGACCTACTCACCCCTCCATCCCTCCTCTCTCCTCTGCCTCTCGACCTACTCACTCCTCCCTCCCTCCTCTCTCCTCTGCCTCTCGACCTACTCACTCCTCCCTCCCTCCTCTCTCCTCTGCCTCTCGACCTACTCACTCCATCCCTCCTCTCTCCTCTGCCTCTCGACCTACTCACCCCCTCTATGACTCTTTCACATGCAGCGGAGGAGGCGGAGCTAAGAGCTAATGGCTGGAATATAGGACGAATGGGGGAGGGTGAAGTTCAGTGTGTTGAAGACGGCTGCAACTCAGAAACTCTAATAGCGGCAGCAGTCATGAGCTGGTTAGTTAGTAGGGTTACAGGAGAGTTATCTGTCAGGTGAGCTGGTTAGTTAGTTAGTAGGGTCACAGTAGAGTTATCTGTCAGGTGAGCTGGTTAGTTAGTAGGGTTACAGTAGAGTTATCTGTCAGGTGATCTGGTTAGTTAGTTAGTAGGGTCACAGTAGAGTTATCTGTCAGGTGAGCTGGTTAGTTAGTAGGGTCACAGTAGAGTTATCTGTCAGGTGAGCTGGTTAGTTAGTTAGTAGGGTCACAGTAGAGTTATCTGTCAGGTGAGCTGGTTAGTTAGTAGGGTCACAGTAGAGTTATCTGTCAGGTGAGCTGGTTAGTTAGTAGGGTCACAGTGGAGTTATCTGTCAGGTGAGCTGGTTAGTTAGTAGGGTCACAGTGGAGTTATCTGTCAGGTGAGCTGGTTAGTTAGTAGGGTCACAGTAGAGTTATCTGTCAGGTGAGCTGGTTAGTTAGTAGGGTCACAGTAGAGTTATCTGTCAGGTGAGCTGGTTAGTTAGTTAGCAGGGTCACAGTAGAGTTATCTGTCAGGTGAGCTGGTTAGTTAGCAGGGTCACAGTAGAGTTATCTGTCAGGTGAGCTGGTTAGTTAGCAGGGTCACAGTAGAGTTATCTGTCAGGTGAGCTTGTTAGTTAGTTAGTAGGGTCACAGTAGAGTTATCTGTCAGGTGAGCTGGTTAGTTAGTAGGGTCACAGTAGAGTTATCTGTCAGGTGAGCTGGTTAGTTAGTAGGGTCACAGTAGAGTTATCTGTCAGGTGAGCTGGTTAGTTAGTTAGCAGGGTCACAGTAGAGTTATCTGTCAGGTGAGCTGGTTAGTTAGCAGGGTCACAGTAGAGTTATCTGTCAGGTGAGCTGGTTAGTTAGCAGGGTCACAGTAGAGTTATCTGTCAGGTGAGCTTGTTAGTTAGTTAGTAGGGTTACAGTAGAGTTATCTGACAGATGAGCTGGTTAGTTAGTTACTTGCCTAGTTAAACATTTTTATATATCCCCTGGTTTTCACTTTGTTCCTCTCACTTGTACCTCACCAGTAGGAGGGAATATGTTTGTAGACTTCCTGTGTGTTTCTTACTCTGTCCATTAGCAAAAATAATAATAATTGGTCCACACATGAAAATATGAATTTTATTTGTATATTCTCTTTCGCTGCCTCTGTGTTCCAGGGTGACGGCCCAGCGCAGTATTGAGGATGCTGAGGAGATAGAGCGGGAACGGAGACGAAGGGCCAGGGAGAGACAGGGAGACCAGGACCCCCACACCCACACTGGCCCAGCCAGCACCACCAGCCCCACACCGGACAATGGGCTCCCGGAGCTATATCCTATGTAAGTCACCAAGCTGAATGGAGGCTAACAGCCAACACTTTCCTGCTGTAGAATCCTACAAGAGAACATGCTGCTGTGGTTATCGTAGACTGCACCAGGGTGTAAGACGAGACGTCCCACACCAGTCTTGTTGTCATCTGTAGCAGCTGAGTAGCTTGTAACGCATGAGGTGAACTGCTTACTGTAGTTGCGCAACGGTCTAATGCACTGCATCTCGGTGCTAGAGGCGTCACTACGGACGCCCTGGTTCGATCCTGGGCTGTATCACAACCCGGCCGTGATTGGGAGTCCCATATGACGGGGCACAATTGCCCCAGCTTCATCCGGGTT
Source organism: Oncorhynchus nerka (assembly GCF_034236695.1). NCBI lineage: Eukaryota > Metazoa > Chordata > Actinopteri > Salmoniformes > Salmonidae > Oncorhynchus > Oncorhynchus nerka. The sequence goes on along the minus strand of NW_027039695.1, from coordinate 42,735 downwards.
AGGGTTTGGCCGGGGTAGGCTGTCTTTGTAAATAAGACTTTGTTCTTAACTGACTTGTTTAGTTAAATGAAGGTTAATTAAAAAAATATAAAAAATACAAATGTCTCAATGGTGCTGATTAGACTGTAGGTAATCTGACTGATGTCTCAATGGTGCTGATTAGACTGTAGGTCATCTGAACGAAGTCTCAATGGTGCTGAATAGACTGTAGGTAATCTGACTGATGTCTCAATGGTGCTGATTAGACTGTAGGTAATCTGACTGATGTCTCAATGGTGCTGATTAGACTGTAGGTCATCTGAACGAAGTCTCAATGGTGCTGAATAGACTGTAGGTAATCTGACTGATGTCTCAATGGTGCTGATTAGACTGTAGGTAATCTGACTGTCTCAATGGTGCTGATTAGACTGTAGGTAATCTGACTGATGTCTCAATGGTGCTGATTAGACTGTAGGTAATCTGACTGATGTCTCAATGGTGCTGATTAGACTGTAGGTAATCTGACTGTCTCAATGGTGCTGATTAGACTGTAGGTAATCTGACTGATGTCTCAATGGTGCTGATTAGACTGTAGGTAATCTGACTGTCTCAATGGTGCTGATTAGACTGTAGGTAATCTGACTGATGTCTCAATGGTGCAGATTAGACTGTAGGTAATCTGATTGATGTCTCAATGGTGCTGATTAGACTGTAGGTAATCTGACCGATGTCTCAATGGTGCTGATTAGACTGTAGGTAATCTGACTGATGTCTCAATGGTGCTGATTAGACTGTAGGTAATCTGACTGTCTCAATGGTGCTGATTAGACTGTAGGTAATCTGACTGATGTCTCAATGGTGCTGATTAGACTGTAGGTAATCTGACTGATGTCTCAATGGTGCTGATTAGACTGTAGGTAATCTTACTGCTGTCTCAATGGTGCTGATTAGACTGTAGGTAATCTGACTGCTGTCTCAATGGTGCTGATTAGACTGTAGGTAATCTGACTGATGTCTCAATGGTGCTGATTAGACTGTAGGTAATCTGATTGATGTCTCAATGGTGCTGATTAGACTGTAGGTAATCTGACTGATGTCTCAATGGTGCTGAATAGACTGTAGGTAATCTTACTGCTGTCTCAATGGTGCTGATTAGACTGTAGGTAATCTGACTGCTGTCTCAATGGTGCTGATTAGACTGTAGGTAATCTGACTGATGTCTCAATGGTGCTGATTAGACTGTAGGTAATCTGACTGTCTCAATGGTGCTGATTAGACTGTAGGTAATCTGACTGTCTCAATGGTGCTGATTAGACTGTAGGTAATCTGACTGTCTCAATGGTGCTGATTAGACTGTAGGTAATCTGACTGTCTCAATGGTGCTGATTAGACTGTAGGTAATCTGACTGTCTCAATGGTGCTGATTAGACTGTAGGTAATCTGACTGATGTCTCAATGGTGCTGATTAGACTGTAGGTAATCTGACTGATGTCTCAATGGTGCTGATTAGACTGTAGGTAATCTGACTGTCTCAATGGTGCTGATTAGACTGTAGGTAATCTGACTGATGTCTCAATGGTGCTGATTAGACTGTAGGTAATCTGATTTATGTCTCAATGGTGCTGAATAGACTGTAGGGAAAGAAGACAACATTAGCTAGCGTTCGCCAATGAAGTGCTGTCACATATCCTATCAGGGCTTACAGTATATGGACCCGGGCTGTGTCCCAAATGCCTTTCTGTTTACTATATAGTGTACAGGTTTGACCGGAGCCCTTGGGGAACAGGGTGCTATTAGGGACGCAGACTTCAGTGTGCTGTGCTATTGGTTTTAAATGCCCTGTCAGTGTTGATGTGTACGACTCTAGATATGAAGGGAGAGACACTGCTCTACCCAGGGGAAGGCATTGTGCTGATCAGGAAAGGAGTTGACATTGCTTATCTACTGTTAGGCCTGACATAGTGAGTGAGTGGTGGTGAGTGAGTGAGTGGTGGTGAGTGGTGAGTGGTGGTGGTGAGTGGTGGTGAGTGGTGAGTGAGTGGTGAGTGGTGAGTGAGTGGTGAGTGGTGAGTGAGTGTGAGCGGCGTGCGTGTGTGTGTGTTTGTGCATTCATGTGTGTGCATGTGTGTGAGCCATGTTCCTCCACAACAGGTCTATTGTATTGAATCAATGGTTTCCTCTTAAAGATGTGTGGTAGTTTATGCTATTACCTCTTGTTCCCTTGGTTACTCAAACCTATTGGTGACTCAAACCTACTGGTGACTCAAACCTACTGGTGACTCAAACCGATTGGTGACTCAAACCTACTGGTTACTCAAATATATTGGTGACTCAAACCTACTGGTGACTCAAACCTACTGGTGACTCAAACCTATTGGTGACTCAAACCTATTGGTTACTCAAATATATTGGTGACTCAAACCTACTGGTGACTGAAACCTACTGGTGACTCAAACCTACTGGTGACTGAAACCTACTGGTGACTCAAACCTATTGGTGACTCAAACATACTGGTTACTCAAATATACTGGTGACTCAAACATATTGGTGACTCAAACCTACTGGTGACTCAAACCTACTGGTGACTCAAACCTACTGGTTACTCAAACCTATTGGTGACTCAAACCTATTGGTGACTCAAACCTACTGGTGACTTAAACCTACTGGTGACTCAAACCTACTGGTGACTCAAACCTATTGGTGACTCAAACCTACTGGTTACTCAAACCGATTGGTGACTCAAACCTACTGGTGACTCAAACCTACTGGTGATCAAACCTACTGGTGACTCAAACCTATTGATGACTCAAACCTATTGGTTACTCAAATATATTGGTGACTCAAACCTACTGGTGACTGAAACCTACTGGTGACTCAAACCTACTGGTGACTGAAACCTACTGGTGACTCAAACCTATTGGTGACTCAAACATACTGGTTACTCAAATATACTGGTGACTCAAACATATTGGTGACTCAAACCTACCGGTGACTCAAACCTACTGGTGACTCAAACCTACTGGTTACTCAAACCTATTGGTGACTCAAACCTATCGGTGACTCAAACCTACTGGTGACTTAAACCTACTGGTGACTCAAACCTACTGGTGACTCAAACCTATTGGTGACTCAAACCTACTGGTGACTCAAACCTATTGGTGACTCAAACATATTTTTGATGACGGACTCATTACGAGTATTTGCAAGGTTGCTACATTTCTAGTTAAGAAAAATCTAGTTAAAGAAACATCTGCAGGTGTGTGGTAGTGGTTTCAAATGTTACACAGGAAATAAATGGTCATTTATCCAGTGGTTTCAAATGTTATACTGGAAATAAATGGTCCTTTATCCAGAATATTGTTTTATTTATTACCAGAGATCTAATTACGCTACATTCTTAGAAAAAAAGAGTTCCAAAATGATTCTTCGGCTGTCCCCATAAGAGAACCCTTTTTGGTTCCAGGTGGAACCCTTTATAGTTCCAGGTGGAACTCTTTTTAGTTCCAGGTAGAACCCATTTTAGTTCCAGGTAAAACCCATTTTAGTTCCAGGTGGAACCCTTTTTAGTTCCAGGTGGAACCATTTATAGTTCCAGGTGGAACCCTTTTTGGTTCCAGGCGGAACCCTTTTTAGTTCCAGGCGGAACCCTTTTTGGTTCCAGGCGGAACCCTTTTTAGTTCCAGGTGGAAACCGTTTTTGGTTCCAGGTAGAATAACTGTTATTATTCTACTTGTTAATGTTATTATGTTATTATGCTACTTGTTAATGTTTTAATGCACAAAATAAGAATTTGTTCTTAACTGACTTGCCTAGTTAAATAAAGGTAAAATAAAAAATAAAATAAAAACTTCTATGCAGCACATTAATAAATCAACCTAAACTATATTTATTTTTGCTTTGTTGCAACAATGAGAAACGAGAAATGACAGAAGGCCGGGGCTACAGGAAGAGAGCATGCCTTCGTCCCAAAGGGCACCCTATCCCCTGTGTAGTGCACTACTACATAGGGCTCTGGTGAAAAGTAGTGCACGACTACATCGGGTTCTGGTGAAAAGTAGTGCACTATATGGTGAATAGGGCTCTGGTCTAAAGTAGTGCACTATTTAGGGAAATGGGTGCCATTTGGGATACAGTCCATAGCTCACTCAGAGGAAACAGGATGCAGCAGTGGCGTCCGTTCCGTTGGCAGCGAGGTCGGTCGTTCAGTTTTGTGTATGTTTCCATGGCCACAGTACATGTGTGTCCCGTTGCCATGACGCTGAGCCAAAGGCCCTGGTGTCTGGCTAACACCTGTCATCTGCTGGGCTAAACTGAAGCAAACAGGAAAACGCTCATCCAGAGGCCAGGCTCCTAGTGGCCTGGGAATTTAATGCAGGGAAACTTAAATCAGTTTTACTTAATTTCTATCAGCATGTAAAAATGTGCAACCAGAGGGAAGAAAATTGTCATCGACGGGGCTGTAGTGGAGCAGGTTGAGAGCTTTAAGTTCCTTGGCTTCCACATCACCAACAAACTAACATGGTCCAAACACACCAAGACAATCGTGAAGAGGGTACGACAAAACCTATTCCCCTTCGGGAGACTGAAAAGATTTGGCATGGGTCCTCAAAAGGTTCTACAGCTGCACCATTGAGAGCATCCTGACGAGTTGCATCACTGCCTAGTATGACAACTGCTCGGCCTCGGACCGCAAGGCACTACAGAGGGTAGTGTCTACGGCCCAGTACATCACTGGGGCTAAGCTTCCTGCCATCCAGGACCTCTATACCAGGCGGTGTCAGAGGAAGGCCCTGAAGATTGTCAAAGACTCCAGCCACCCTAGTCATAGACTGTTCTCTATGCTACCGCACGGCAAGGGCTACCGGAGCGCCTAGTCTATGTCTAAGAGGCTCCTAAACAGCTTCTACCCCCAAGCCATAAGACTCCTGAATATCTAATGAAATGGCTACCCAGACTATTTGCATTACCCCCCCCCCACGCTGCTGCTACTCTCTGTTATTATCTATGCATAGCCACTTTAGTAACTCTACCTAAATGTACATATTACCTCGACACCGGTGCCCCCTATATACAGTCTCACTATTGTTATTTACTGCTGCTCTTTAATGAGTTGTTATTCTTATCTCTTACTTTTTTAGGGTTTTTCTTAAAACTGCATAGTTGGTTAAGGGCTTGTAAGTAAGCATTTCACTGTAAGGTCTAGCTGTTGTATTTGGCGTGTGAGACAAATACAATTTGATTTGATGATTTGACACACGCACACACACACACACACACACACACACACACACACACACACACACACACACACACACACACACACACACACACACACACACACACACACACACTCGGCTGCTGTAGGCTGACTGCAGGTGTTTGGCTGTAAAGATTCACTTCCTGTGACCGCTGCCTGTCCCCTGACCTCTCTACAGTACCTGACCCCCTCTGTCTTTCCCCCTTTCAACATTGTGCTGACCGCTAACAATATTGCAGAAGCCACCTGATGGTTTTCATAGTGGTTAGCAGCTAGCACGTTTAGCCACCTGATTGTTTTCACAGTGGTTAGCAGCTAGCACGTTTAGCCACCTGATTGTTTTCACAGTGGTTAGCAGCTAGCACGTTTAGCCACCTGATTGTTTTCACAGTAGTTAGCAGCTACACGTTTAGCCACCTGATTGTTTTCACAGTGGTTGCAGCTAGGACGTTTAGCCACCTGATTGTTTTCACAGTGGTTGCAGCTACGTTTAGCCACCTGATTGTTTTCACAGTGGTTAGCAGCTAGCACGTTTAGCCACCTGATTGTTTTCACAGTGGTTAGCAGCTAGCACGTTTAGCCACCTGATTGTTTTCACAGTGGTTAGCAGCTAGCACGTTTAGCCACCTGATTGTTTTCACAGTGGTTAGCAGCTAGCACGTTTAGCCACCTGATTGTTTTCACAGTAGTTAGCAGCTAGCGTTTAGCCACCTGATTGTTTTCACAGTGGTTAGCAGCTAGCACGTTTAGCCACCTGATTGTTTTCACAGTGGTTAGCAGCTAGCACGTTTAGCCACCTGATTGTTTTCACAGTGGTTAGCAGCTAGCACGTTTAGCCACCTGATTGTTTTCACAGTGGTTAGCAGCTAGCACGTTTAGCCACCTGATTGTTTTCACAGTGGTTAGCAGCTAGCACGTTTAGCCACCTGATTGTTTTCACAGTGGTTAGCAGCTAGCACGTTTAGCCACCTGATTGTTTTCACAGTGGTTAGCAGCTAACCAACTGGTGTTTTGGTGCCCTTGAGGTGAGGCAGACAATCAACTATTGGCTTCAAGATGGATGTCCTACGTAACAAACTATGAAGAAAAAATAATATTTCTAAAAACAGTTGTCTAATATGTACACTACCGTTCAAACGTTTGGGGTCACGAAGAAAAACAATTGTCCATTAAAATAACATCAAAATGATCAGAAATACAGTGTAGACATTGTTAATGTTGTAAATGACTATTGTAGCTGGAAATAGCAGATTTTTTATGGAATATCTACAAAGACATACAGAGGCCCATTAACAGCAACCATCACTACTGTGTTCCAATGGCACGTTGTGTTAGCTAATCCAAGTACAGAGGCCCATTATCAGCAACCATCACTCCTGTGTTCCAATGGCACGTTGTGTTAGCTAATCCAAGTTTTTAATTTTAAAAGGCGAATTGATCATTACAAAACCCATTTGCAATTATGTTAGCACAGCTGAAAACTGTTGTTCTGATTAAAGAACCAATAAAACTGACCTTCTTTAGACTAGTTGAGTATCTGGAGCGTCAGCATTTGTGGGTTCGATTACAGGCTCCAAATGGCCAGAAACAAAGAACCTTCTTCTGAAACTCATCAGTCTATTCTTGATCTATTCTTGTGGTTGCAAGACATTTCCAAGAAACTGAAGACTTTGCTGAAGACAAGTGTTAGCCAATGGCATGTTGTGTTAGCCAATGGCACGTTGTGTTAGCCAATGGCACGTTGTGTTAGCCAATGGCACGTTGTGTTAGCCAATGGCACGTTGTGTTAGCTAATACAAATGTATCCTTTTAAAAGGTTAATTGCTCATTAGAAAACCCTTTTGCAATTATGTTAGTACAGTACCAGCTGTCTACTACTCCTTTCACAGAACAGCGCAAACTGTCTCTAAACAGAATAGAAAGAGGAGTGGGAGGCCCCGGTGCACAACTGAGCAAGAGGACAAGTACAATAGAGGGTCTAGTTTGAGAAACAGACACCTCACAAGTCCTTAAATAGTACCCGCAAAACACCAGTCTCAACGTCAACAGTGAAGAGGCGACTCCGGGATGCTGGCCTTTCAGGCAGAGTTGCAAAGGAAAAGCCATATCTCAGACTGGCCAATAAAAACACACGATTAATTAAGATGGAGAGGAACTCTGCCTAGAAGGCCAGCATCCCGGAGTCGCCTCTTCACTGTACAATGCAGCTTCCTGTACTGGTTACAGCTCTACCTCCAGTTACTGATAGAGGAATGAGCACTGTGTTCAACAATGACTGGTTTACAGCTCTACCTCCAGTTACTACTAGAGGAATGAGCACTGTGTTCAACAATGACTAGTTACAGCTCTACCTCCAGTTACTGATAGAGGAATGAGCACTGTGTTCAACAATGACTGGTTACATCTCTACCTCCAGTTACTACTAGAGGAATGAGCTCTGTGTTCAACAATGACTGGATACATCTCTACCTCCAGTTACTACTAGAGGAATGAGCACTGGGTTCAACAATGACTAGTTACAGCTCTACCTCCAGTTACTGATAGAGGAATGAGCACTGTGTTCAACAATGACTAGTTACAGCTCTACCTCCAGTTACTGAATGACTGTGTTCAACAATGACAGTTACAGCTCTACCTCCAGTTACTGATAGAGGAATGAGCACTGTGTTCAACAATGACTGGTTACATCTCTACCTCCAGTTACTACTAGAGGAATGAGCTCTGTGTTCAACAATGACTGGATACATCTCTACCTCCAGTTACTACTAGAGGAATGAGCACTGTGTTCAACAATGACTAGTTACAGCTCTACCTCCAGTTACTGATAGAGGAATGAGCACTGTGTTCAACAATGACTAGTTACAGCTCTACCTCCAGTTACTGATAGAGGAATGAGCACTGTGTTCAACAATGACTGGATACATCTCTACCTCCAGTTACTACTAGAGGAATGAGCACTGTGTTCAACAATGACTGGTTACATCTCTACCTCCAGTTACTACTAGAGGAATGAGCTCTGTGTTCAACAATGACTGTTAAGGTGGGTTAAAATGACAAATCATCAAACGCATAAAACATTATTAAACATTAAGACACGACCACTGAAAATGACTAATCTGAACCACTTACTACTTAAACTTGACAAAAATGAATAATGATTTTTTTTTTCATTTAATAGATGGAACCTGCATTTTTTTTATGTTCACTACAACAAATATTCATGTTCAAGTTAATTCAATCATTTTAATTCAGAATACTTAATGTCATTTAATGGAAAATAGTGAATAAAACATAACAGTTAAGTATGTACAACTTCTAAAGATAACCATATGGGTGCTGAGGTCACTTTAAGTTTTGAATACTGATATACTTTTTGTTGGGTTTACTACAACGGTTCTAGGCAACGGGAGTTAGCAGAACTGATATACTTTGAGTTGGGTTTACTACAACGGTTCTAGGCAACGGGAGTTAGCAGAACTGATATACTTTGAGTTGGGTTTACTACAATTTCTAGGCAACGGGAGTTAGCAGAACTGATATACTTTGAGTTGGGTTTACTACAATGGTTCTAGGCAACGGGAGTTAGCAGAACTGATATACTTTGAGTTGGGTTTACTACAATGGTTCTAGGCAACGGGAGTTAGCAGAACTGATATACTTTGAGTTGGGTTTACTACAACGGTTCTAGGCAACGGGAGTTAGCAGAACTGATATACTTTGAGTTGGGTTTACTACAATGGTTCTAGGCAACGGGAGTTAGCAGAACTGATATACTTTGAGTTGGGTTTACTACAATGGTTCTAGGCATTGGGAGTTAGTAGAACTGATATACTTTGAGTTGGGTTTACTACAACGGTTCTAGGCAACGGGAGTTAGCAGAACTGATATACTTTGAGTTGGGTTTACTACAACGGTTCTAGGCAACGGGAGTTAGCAGAACTGATATACTTTGAGTTGGGTTTACTACAATGGTTCTAGGCAACGGGAGTTAGCAGAACTGATATACTTTGAGTTGGGTTTACTACAATGGTTCTAGGCAACGGGAGTTAGCAGAACTGATATACTTTGAGTTGGGTTTACTACAATGGTTCTAGGCATTGGGAGTTAGCAGAACTAATGACTTTTTACACTGTGTTAATAAACAGTTAGGAATTTAGCCGAATTAGCCTGTTTTGAATTCAGTTGACAATGCATTAGGTTGAAGTGTTGAAGGCTGTAAGTATTGTCTGTCTTTTTGGAGGGTCGACCTGGCCATCTCTCGGCCTGGCTAACCCTGTCCTTTGGTATAGTTACTCTTGAAGGAAATGTTGAATATAACACTATATTTCTATGGTGCAAGATAGATATCTGTTGAACAGTTAGAAATGACTGGATCACCTTTAGGTTTGACTTGTTATTAACAATTGTACCTGTCTTTTCAGGTGTGAGAGTGAGCTGAAGGCTAGTGGCTGCCAGTTGGCTCTGGAGGAGGACGAGGGCTTCAGTGACTGGACCCAGAGGTTGGAGAAACGCAGACAGCGCCACCTGGAGGAACAGGAGTCCTCGGAGGACCATCAGCCCCAGCAGCAGCAGAATCAGCCCCAGCAGCAGCATCAACCCCAGCAGCATCACCCCCAGCAGCAGCATCAACCCCAGCAGCATCACCCCCAGCAGCAGCAGAATCAGCCCCAGCAGCATCACCCCCAGCAGCAGCAGCAGCCCCAGCAGCTCAGGCTAAACAGAGCCTCCCCAATCAGGCCCTGCTTGAAGACACGTCCTGGACCTGGGCCCGAGGAGAGGGAGGAGAAGGAGGTAGAGTGGGAACGAAAAGCCAGCAACAAGACACAAGACACTTCAAGAAGAGTAACAGATGACAAGGTAGAGTTACGGTTGTGTATATCCCGTGCTGTATCCAATCATCACTCAAGTCACAGTGTCGTCTTTATTCACGGCAGGGCAAAGAGGGGAAAGCTGATGTTTGGTGTTGTGATGCCAAACTTGACCGCCGATGACGTTTGATGCCAAAAGTCAAATTGGACTATAAAGTGTTCTTCTGAATGCTCTGTTTTGTTTTTAGGTCGTGGAGAAGAAGAAATCTGAGCTGAAGATCTCCTACACCTCTAAAGTCATGAGACACGTCAACAGCAACGGGAAGCAGCTGGAGCGGAAGTGACCTCATACCTAGTTGCAGGGAAACTGTCTCCAAGGTAACACACCTAAAATAGTCTATATGTGTGTCCAAAATGGCGCTCGAATCCTTAAATAGAGCCTCATCTGGCCAAAAGTAGTGCACTATATAGGGAATAGGGTGCCATTTGGCTGGTCTAAAGTAGTGCACTATAATGGGAATAGGGTGCCATTTGGTTGGCCTAAAGTAGTGCACTATAACAGGAATTGGGTGCCATTTGGCTGGTCTAAAGTAGTGCACTATCAAGGGATTAGGGTGCCTTTTGGCTGGCCTAAAGTAGTCTACTATAACGGGAATAGGGTGCCAATTGTCTGGTCTAAAGTAGTGCACTATAAAGGGAATAGGGTGCCATTTGGTTGGCCTAAAGTAGTGCACTATAACGGGAATAGGGTGCCATTTGTCTGGTATAAAGTAGTGCACTATAACGGGAATAGGGTGCCATTTGGTTGGCCTAAAGTAGTGCACTAAAGCAGGAATAGGGTTCCATTTGGTTGGTCTAAAGTAGTGCACTATCAAGGGAATAGGGTGCCATTTTGGACACAGTTCAGGCTGGGGGCAGATCTCACTATTGTAATGTCCAAATTCAATTTAAAGAGGAGGAGAACTCAACACAAAGACTGAAGCTGTCTGAGTTTCTTTATTTATAGTTTCCTTGGTTTCAGTCTTATCTTCCTGCTACAGATGGAGGATCTTCATTTGAGCCAGTTTTCTACAGCAGGAAAATAATCCCGCAGCAACAGGAAATGTGAATTATAGAGTGGATTATTATTAATGGACATTTTTGAAGAGGTTGATACATCATTCGTAAGGATAAATCAAGTCTGAAATTGTTAAGGGGAAATTACACACTTCAGAAGCCTTTTTAAACCTCAAATAAACTAGACGTTTTACATTTCCTGCGTTGCAGGAAAGCTCTCCTGCAACACGGCGATCAAATTAAAATGTATGGGTGATCGCTTGTAGAGAGAGAATAATAACTTCTGTAAAGCATCTATCACTTCCTACTTCATACTGAACTGAAAAAGACGCATGACAAGATCAGTGACTCTCATCACTTCCTGTATGGGCTAGCTCAACATCCTTCCTTAATTTAACCAAGCCTTAAGAGTGAGCTACTATCGGGTGTTGAGACACAGCTAGAGACACAGATAGAGATGGCTGAGACACAGATAGTCATGGATGAGACACAGATAGTCTTGGATGAGACACAGGAAGACATGGCTGAGACACAGATAGTCATGACTGAGACACAGATAGTCATGACTGAGACACAGATAGTCTTGGATGAGACACAGGAAGACATGGCTGAAACACAGCTAGAGACACAGATAGAGATGGCTGAGACACAGATAGTCTTGGACGAGACACCAAAAGACATGGATGAGACACAGAAAGAGATGGATGAGACACCGAAAGACATGGATGAGACACAGATAGTCTTGGACGAGACACCAAAAGAGATGGATGAGACACCGAAAGAGATGGATGAGACACCGAAAGAGATGGATGAGATACGTACTTCTTCCTTGTTTGTCACTGAAGGAGACAGGTAAACATTTCAAAGCAAACTGAGGGAATCTTGTGGATTGATAAGATGACAAATGGCCAAAGTAGTTCATAACTACAGCAGTGGAGATATTAGAAGGTGTTACATTTATAATGTAGTTTGATCATAGTGAGAGACGGAGCAGCTTCCTCCAACCTGTCCTCTAACTTTGGACTTTACTTTCATCCTCTCCTCTCCTCTCCTCTCCTCTCCTCTCCTCTCTCCTCTCCTCTCCTCTCCTCTCCTCTAGTCGTAGTGGCAGCTTGGGAGGGCAGAGACAGGAGGAGGTGGATGGAGAGGTTCCCGGGGGGCAGCTGGAGACAGAGAAGACACCAGGCCAGGGACAGGGCACCCTGGAACAGCTGAGACAGAGACAGCAGGAGGACCAGGAGGAGATGGAGGAGTTGAACCGCAGGAGAGAGGAGAAACGCAGAGCCAGGGAGGAGGAGGAGCACCAGAGAGAGAAAGAGGAGCAGCACAGACAGGAGCAGGAGGAGGTGAGACCTGGGTCCGTTATAATGAATGAACAGGGGGGTCAGATCCTAGACCAGCACTCCTACTCTGAGACTGGTATGTACACTATCTGTGTGTGTGTGTATATGCATTTCGCTGCATGTTAGTAACACTTCCTATGAACACCTTCTTCATAATGCATTGTTAGCACTTTTCTAACACCTTGTGAGCTCTGACATAATGCGTTATAATGCATTATAATGCACAACATGCGCAGCAGAGGTCAGTTCAGGCTCATGTACAGTGGGGCAAAAAAATATTTAGTCAGCCACCAATTGTGCAGGTTCTCCCACTTAAAAAGATGAGAGAGGCCTGTAATTTTCATCATATTTTCCACCATAATTTGCAATTAAATTCATTAAAAATCCTACAATGTGATTTTCTGTATTTTTTTCCTTCTCATTTTGTCTGTCATAGTTGAAGTCTACCTATGATGAAAATTACAGGCCTCTCTCATCTTTTTAAGTGGGAGAACCTGCACAATTGGTGGCTGACTAAATACTTTTTTACCCCACTGTATGTGTATGTGTGTTGTTCTAATGTAATTTCTCTGTCTACAGGAGGAGAAGAAGAGGGGTGTGTTCTAATGTAGTTTCTCTGTCTACAGGAGGAGAGGAAGAGGGGTGTGTTGTTCTAATGTAGTTTCTCTGTCTACAGGAGGAGAGGAAGAGGGGTGTGTTCTAATGTAGTTTCTCTGTCTACAGGAGGAGAGGAAGAGGGGTGTGTTCTAATGTAGTTTCTCTGTCTACAGGAGGAGGAGAAGAGGGGTGTGTTGTTCTAATGTAGTTTCTCTGTCTGCAGGAGGAGAGGAAGAGGGGTGTGTTGTTCTAATGTAATTTCTCTGTCTACAGGAGGAGAGGAAGAGGGGTGTGTTCTAATGTAGTTTCTCTGTCTACAGGAGGAGAGGAAGAGGGGTGTGTTCTAATGTAGTTTCTCTGTCTACAGGAGGAGGAGAAGAGGGGTGTGTTGTTCTGATGTAATTTCTCTGTCTACAGGAGGAGAGGAAGAGGGGTGTGTTCTAATGTGATTTCTCTGTCTACAGGAGGAGAGGAAGAGGGGTGTGTTCTGATGTAGTTTCTCTGTCTACAGGAGGAGAGGAAGAGGGGTGTGTTGTTCTAATGTAATTTCTCCGTCTGCAGGAGGAGAGGAAGAGGGTGAAAGACGGGATAGAGAGTAGGAGGATGGCGGCTTCAGAGAGAAGGATGAAGAACCTCAGTATTTCCAGCATTGAGGGAGGAGTCCTTCAGCCCCTTCAGTCCCATGAGCCCCACCTTCAAGGTACTACTGATGTCGGTATCTATCAAACAATCAATCAATCAATCACATAACTTCAAGGTACTACTGATGTCGGTATCTATCAAACAATCAATCAATCAATCAATCAATCACATAACTTCAAGGTACTACTGATGTCCCGGTATCTATCAAACAATCAATCAATCAATCAATCAATCACATAACTTCAAGGTACTACTGATGTCCGGTATCTATCAAACAATCAATCAATCAATCACATAACTTCAAGGTACTACTGATGTCGGTATCTATCAAACAATCAATCAATCAATCAATCACATAACTTCAAGGTACTACTGATGTCGGTATCTATCAAACAATCAATCAATCAATCACATAACTTCAAGGTACTACTG
>NW_027039695.1:14950-28121 GCF_034236695.1 Oncorhynchus nerka | reverse complement strand
GATTAGACTGTAGGTAATCTGACTGATGTCTCAATGGTGCTGATTAGACTGTAGGTAATCTGACTGTCTCAATGGTGCTGATTAGACTGTAGGTAATCTGACTGATGTCTCAATGGTGCTGATTAGACTGTAGGTAATCTGACTGTCTCAATGGTGCTGATTGAACTGTGTCTGTCAATGGTGCTGATTAGACTGTAGGTAATCTGACCGTCTCAATGGTGCAGATTAGACTGTAGGTAATCTGACTGCTGTCTCAATGGTGCTGATTAGACTGCAGGTAATCTGATGTCTCAATGATGCTGATTAGACTGTAGGTAATCTGATTGATGTCTCAATGGTGCTGATTAGACTGTAGGTAATCTTACTGATGTCTCAATGGTGCTGATTAGACTGTAGGTAATCTGACTGATGTCTCAATGGTGCTGATTAGACTGTAGGTAATCTGATTGATGTCTCAATGGTGCTGATTAGACTGTAGGTAATCTGACTGATGTCTCAATGGTGCTGAATAGACTGTAGGTAATCTTACTGCTGTCTCAATGGTGCTGATTAGACTGTGGGTAATCTGACTGTCTCAATGGTGCTGATTAGACTGTAGGTAATCTGACTGATGTCTCAATGGTGCTGATTAGACTGTAGGTAATCTGGATTGATGTCTCAATGGTGCTGATTAGACTGTAGGTAATCTGATGTCTCAACATTAGGTAATCTTACTGCTGTCTCAATGGTGCTGATTAGTAATCTGACTGCTGTCTCAATGGTGCTGATTAGACAGGTAATCTGACTGGTCTCAATGGTGCTGATTAGACTGTAGGTAATCTGACTGTCTCAATGGTGCTGATTAGATAAGGCAATCTGACTGATGTCTCAATGGTGCTGTAGGTAATCTGAATACCAATGGTGCTGTACTGTGGAAACATTAGACAAGCTGATGTCTCAATGGTGCTGATTGGTTTTAAATGATTTATGTCAGTGCTGAATAGACTGTTCGCCTAGATAATGAAGTGACACTGCTCACCCAGGAAGGCATTGAGGTTTGACCTATCAGAACAGGGGCTTAGGGACAGTATATGGACTGGCTATTGGTTTTAAATGCCCTGTCAGTGTTGAACGACTCTGCCTTCTGTTTACTAGTATAGCTGATCAGGTACAGGTTTGACCGTGGCCCTTGGGTGAACAGGGGAAGTGGTGGTGGTGAGGGACGCAGACGTGCGTGCGTGTGTGCTGTGCTATTGTGTTTGTGCATTCATGTGTGTGCATGTGTTGATGTTCCTACGACAGGTCTAGATATTGAATCAATGGTTTCCTCTTAAAGATGTGGGAAGGCATTGCCTCTTGTTCCCTTGTTACTCAAAAGTGACTCAAACCATTGACTCAAACCTACTGGTGACTCAAGCCGATTGGTGACTCAAAGTGACTGGTTACTCAAATATATTGGTGACTCAAACCTACTGGAGCTCAAACCTACTGGTGACTCAAACCTAGGAGGACTCAAATATATTGAGTGACTCAAACCTACTGGTGACTGAAACCTACTGAGTGAGTGAGGACTGGTGAGTGAGTGAGTGAGTGACTGAGTGTGTGACTGAGTACTCAAATATACTGGTGACTCAAACATATTGGTGACTCAAACCTGTGTGTGTGTGTGACTTTGTGCAACCCTATGTGTGTGACTCAAATGTGTGACTCAAACCTATAGTGTTCCTCCTCAAACAGTGACTCTATTGTACTTGAATCTACTGGTTACTTAAAAGATGTGTGACTCAAGCCTACTGGTACTCAAACCTACTGGTGATTCAAACCTACTGGTGACTCAAACTTATTGGTGACTCAAACCTATTGGTTACTCAAACCTATTGGTGACTCAAACCTATTGGCGACTCAAACCTATTGGTGATTCAAACCTACTGGTGACTCAAACCTACTGGTGACTCAAACCTATTGGCGACTCAAACCTATTGGTGACTCAAAAACTGGTGGCCTCAAACCTATTGGCGACTCAAACCTATTGGTGATTCAAACCTACTGGTGACTCAAACCTACTGGTGACTCAAACCTATTGGCGACTCAAACCTATTGGTGACTCAAACCTATTGGCGACTCAAACCTATTGGTGATTCAAACCTACTGGTGACTCAAACCTACTGGTGACTCAAACATATTTTTGATGATGGACTCATTACGAGTAGTTGCAAGGTTGCTACATTTCTAGTTAAGAAGAATCTAGTTAAAGAAACATCTGCAGGTGTGTGGTAGTGGTTTCAAATGTTACACAGGAAATAAATGCTCCTTTATCCAGTGAAGAAAAGCACTTGCATGTTGATTTTTTACGCTACATTCTTAGAAAAAAGGAGTTCCAAAAGGATTCTTTGGCTGTCCCATAAGAGAACCCTTTTTAGTTCCAGGTGGAACCCTTTATAGTTCCAGGTAGAATAACTCTGTTATTATTCTACTTGTTAATGTTATTATGTTAATATTCTTCTTGTTAATGTTATTATGTTATTATGCTACTTGTTAATGTTTTAATGCACTTCTATGCAGCACATTAATAAATCAACCTAAACTATATTTATTTTTGCTTTGTTGCAACAATGAGAAACGAGAAATGACAGAAGGCCGGGGCTACAGGAAGAGAGCATGCCTTCGTCCCAAAGGGCACTTCTATCCTCTGTGTGAGTGACCACCAGGCCTCTGGTGAAAGTAGCACGACTACATCGGGCTCTGGTCTAAAGTAGTGCACTACTACATAGGGCTCTGGTGAAAAGTAGTGCACGACTATATCGGGTTCTGGTGAAAAGTAGTGCACTATATGGTGAATAGGGCTCTGGTCTAAAGTAGTGCACTATTTAGGGAAATAGGTGCCATTTGGGACACAGTCCACAGCTCACTCAGAGGAAACAGGATGCAGCAGTGGCGTCCGTTCCGTTGGCAGCGAGGTCAGTCGTTCAGTTTTGTGTATGTTTCCATGGCCACAGTACATGTGTGTCCCGTTGCCATGACGCTGAGCCAAAGGCCCTGGGGTCTGGCTAACACCTGCCATCTGCTGGGCTAAACTGAAGCAAACAGGAAAACGCTCATCCAGAGGCCAGGCTCCTAGTGGCCTGGGAATTTAATGCAGGGAAACTTAAATCAGTTTTGTAATTTTCTATCAGCATGTAAAATGTGCAACCAGAGGGAAGAAAATTGTCATCGACGGGCCAATGGAGCAGGTTTGAGAGCTTTAAGTTCTTGGCTTCCACATCACCAACAAACTAACATGGTCCAAACACACCAAGACAATCGTGAAGAGGGTAAGATAAACCTATTCGCCCCTTCGGGAGACTGAAAAAGATTTGGCATGGGTCCTCAAAAGGTTCTACAGCTGCACCATTGAGAGCATCCTGACGCAGTTTTGCATCACTGAGTAGTATGACAACTGCTCGCCCTCGACGCAAGGCACTACAGAGGGTAGTGTCTACGCCCAGTACATCACTGGGGCTAAGCTTCCTGCCATCCAGGACCTCTACCAGGCGGTGTCAGAGGAAGGCCCTGAAGATTGTCAAAGACTCCAGCCACCCTAGTCATAGACTGTTCTCTGTGCTACCGCACGGCAAAAGAAGCTGCACCGGAGCGCCTAGTCTATGTCTAAGAGGCTCCTAAACAGCTCCCTACCCCAAGCCATAAGACTTTGGAATATCTAATGAAATGGCTACCCAGACTATTTGCATTACTTTCCCCACGCCTGCTGCTACTCTCTGTTATTATCTATGCATAGCCACTTTAGTAACTCTACCTAAATGTACATATTACCTCATTCACCGGTGCCCCTATATACAGTCTCACTATTGTTATTTACTGCTGCTCTTTAATGAGTTGTTATTCTTATCTCTTACTTTTTAGGGTTTTTCTTAAAACTACATTGTTGGTTAAGGCTTGTAAGTAAGCATTTTCACTGTTGCTGTATTTGGCGATGTCACAAATACAATTTGATTTGATGATTTGACACACGCACACACACACACACACACACACACACACACACACACACACACACACACACACACACACACACACACACACACACACACACACTCGGCTGCTGTAGGCTGACTGCAGGTGTTTGGCTGTAAAGATTCCCTTCCTGTGACCGCTGCCTGTCCCCTGACCTCTACAGTACCTGACCCCCTCTGTCGTTTCCTCTTCAACATTGTGCTGACCGCTAACAATATTGCAGAAGCCACCTGATTGTTTTCACGGTAGTTAGCAGCTAGCACGTTTAGCCACCTGATTGTTTTCACAGTGGTTTAGCGCGGCAGTTATTTCCCAGTGGTTAGCAATTTAGCCACCTGATTGTTTTCACAACCTTCGCCACGTTTTAGCAGCAGTAGTTAGCACGTTTAGCCACCTGGAATTGTTTTCACAGTAGTTTTAGCAGCCATTGTTTCTGGTGGTTGCACTATACGTTTAGCCACCCGATTGTTTTCACAGTGGTTAGCAGCTAGTGGACGCGAGCCACCTGATTGTTTTCACATGGTTAGCAGCTGGTTTAGCCACCTGATTGTTTTTCACAGCACGCGTTTAGCCACCTGATTGTCACAGCTGGCCACCTGATTGCCAGCACGCTTAGCCACCTGATTGTTTTCACAGTGGTTAGCAGCCACCTGATTGTTTTCACGTTTAGCCACCTGATGTTTTCACAGTGGTTACCTGATTATTTGTTTCAGTTAGCACGCGTTTAGCCACCTGATTGTTTTCACAGTGGTTAGCAGCTAGCACGTTTAGCCAACTGGTGTTTGGTGCCCTGAGGTGAGGCACAATCAACTATTGGCTTCAAATGGATGTCCTCATGTAACAAAACTATGAAGAAAAATAATATTTCTAAAAACAGTTGTCTAATATGTACACTACCGCTCAAAAGTTTGGGGTCAGAAGAAAACAATTGTCCATTAAAATAACATCAAATTGATAAGAAATATAGTGTAGACATTGTTAATGTTGTAAAATTATTGTAGCTGAAATAACAGATTTTTTATGGAATATCTACAAAGACATACAGAGGCCCATTAACAGCAACCATCACTACTGGGTGTTCAATGACGCGTTGATAGCTAATCAGCAAGTACAGGGCCCATTATCGCTTAACCATCACTCCTGTTGATAAGCCACGTTATTTAGCTAATCCAAGTTTTCTAATTTAAAAAGTGATTGATCATTATTGTTTACAATTATGTTGCTAGCTGAAAACTGTTGTTCTAGTTAAAGAACCAATAAAACTGACCTTCTTTAGACTGGTTGGTGTCTGGAAAGTGTATTTGGCCGGTTAAATTACACGAAATAGTGATGACAAGAACGCTGTTAAATCATCAGTCTAACTAACAGTCTATTATTGTGGTTTCGACTATTTCAAGAAACTGAAGACTTTGCTGAAGACAAGTATTAGCCAATAGCCGTGTTTAGCCAATGGCGTTGTGTTGTATGTACGTTGTGTTAGCCAGTAACGCGTTGTTAATGGCGCTTGCGTTGTTAGCTAATACAAAATGTATCCTTTTAAAGTTGGTATCACATTGAAAACCCTTTTGCATTATAATATTGATGCAATTTTCCAGCTATCTCTCCTTTCACAGAACAGCTGCAAACATACTCTAAACAGAATAGAAGAGGAGTGGGAGGCCCCGGTGCTGTGAGCAGAGGACAAGTACAATAGAGGGTCTAGTTTGAAACAGACACCTCACAAGTCCATAAATAGTGCCCGCAAAACACCAGTCTCGGCGTCAACAGTGAAGCGACTCAGGATGCTGGCCTTTCAGGCAGAGTTGCAAAGGAAAAGCCATATCTCCAGACTGGCCAATAAAAACACCACGATTAATTAAGATGGAGAGGAACTCTGCCTAGAAGGCCAGCATCCCGGAGTCGCCTCTTCACTGTACAATGCAGCTTCCTGTACTGGTTACAGCTCTACCTCC
Source organism: Oncorhynchus nerka (assembly GCF_034236695.1). NCBI lineage: Eukaryota > Metazoa > Chordata > Actinopteri > Salmoniformes > Salmonidae > Oncorhynchus > Oncorhynchus nerka. The sequence continues at coordinate 22,179 of NW_027039695.1, read as the reverse complement.
AGTTACTGATAGAGGAATGAGCACTGTGTTCAACAATGACTGGTTACAGCTCTACCTCCAGTTACTGATAGAGGAATGAGCACTGTGTTCAACAATGACTGGTTACAGCTCTACCTCCAGTTACTGATAGAGGAATGAGCACTGTGTTCAACAATGACTGGTTACATCTCTACCTCCAGTTACTACTAGAGGAATGAGCTCTGTGTTCAACAATGACTGGATACATCTCTACCTCCAGTTACTACTAGAGGAATGAGCACTGGGTTCAACAATGACTAGTTACAGCTCTACCTCCAGTTACTGATAGAGGAATGAGCACTGTGTTCAACAATGACTAGTTACAGCTCTACCTCCAGTTACTGATAGAGGAATGAGCACTGTGTTCAACAATGACTAGTTACAGCTCTACCTCCAGTTACTGATAGAGGAATGAGCACTGTGTTCAACAATGACTGGTTACATCTCTACCTCCAGTTACTACTAGAGGAATGAGCTCTGTGTTCAACAATGACTGGATACATCTCTACCTCCAGTTACTACTAGAGGAATGAGCACTGTGTTCAACAATGACTAGTTACAGCTCTACCTCCAGTTACTGATAGAGGAATGAGCACTGTGTTCAACAATGACTAGTTACAGCTCTACCTCCAGTTACTGATAGAGGAATGAGCACTGTGTTCAACAATGACTGGATACATCTCTACCTCCAGTTACTACTAGAGGAATGAGCACTAATTTCAACAATGACTGGTTACACATCTCTACCTCCAGTTACTACTAGAGGAATGAGCTCTGTGTTCAACAATGACTGTTAAGGTGGGTTAAAATGACAAATCATCAAACGCATAAAACATTATTAAACATTAAGACACGACCTGAAATGACTAATCTGAACCACTTACTACTTAAACTTGACAAAATGTATAATGATTTTTTTTTTTTTCATTTAATAGATGGAACCTGCATTTTTTTATGTTCACTACAACAAATATTCATGTTCAAGTTAATTCAATCATTTTAATTCAGAATACTTAATGTCATTTAATGGAAAATAGTGAATAAAACATAACAGTTAAGTATGTACAACTTCTAAAAGATAACCATATAAGGGTGCTGAGGTCACTTTAAGTTTTGAATACTGATATACTTTTTGTTGGGTTTTTTACATAACGGTTCTAGGCAACGGGAGTTAGCAGAACTGATATACTTTGAGTTGGGTTTACTAGTAACGGTTCTAGGCAACGGGAGTTAGCAGAACTGATATACTTTGAGTTGGGTTTACTACAATGGTTCTAGGCAACGGGAGTTAGCAGAACTGATACTTTGAGTTGGGGTTTACTACAATGGTTCTAGGCAACGGAGTTAGTAGAACTGATATACTTTGAGTTGGTTACTACACAACGGTTCTAGGCAACGGAGTTAGCAGAACTGATATACTTTGAGTTGGTTTACTACAACGGTTCTAGGCAACGGGAGTTAGCAGAACTGATATACTTTGAGTTGGGTTTACTACAATGGTTCTAGGCAACGGGAGTTAGCAGACATTGATATACTTTGAGTTGGGTTTACTACAATGGTTCTAGGCATTGGGATAGGTAGAACTGATATACTTTGAGTTGGGTTTACTACAACGGTTCTAGGCAACGGAGCATAGAACTGATATACTTTGAGTTGGGTTTACTACAACGGTTCTAGGCAAACGGAGTTAGCAGAACTGATATACTTTGAGTTGGGTTTACTACAATGGTTCTAGGCAACGGGAGTTAGCAGAACTGATATACTTTGAGTTGGGTTTACTACAATGGTTCTAGGCAACGGGAGTTAGCAGAACTGTATACTTTGAGTTGGGTTTACTACAATGGTTCTAGGCATTGGGAGTTAGCAGAACTAATGACTTTTACACTGTGTTAATAAACAGTTAGGAATTTAGCCTAATTAGCCTGTTTTGAATTCAGTTGACAATGCATTAGGTTGAAGTGTTGAAGGCTGTAAGTATTGTCTGTCTTTTGAGGGTCGACCTGGCCATCTCTCGGCCTGGCTAACCCTGTCCTTGGTATAGTTACTCTTGAAGGAAATGTTGAATATAAATACCATATTTCTATGGTGCAAGATAGATATCTGTTGAACAGTTAGAAATGACTGGATCACCTTTAGGTTTGACTTGTTATTAACAATTGTACCTGTCTTTTCAGGTGTGAGAGTGAGCTGAAGGCTAGTGGCTGCCAGTTGGCTCTGGAGGAGGACGAGGGCTTGTGTGACTGGACCCAGAGGTTGAGAAACGCAGACAGCGCCACCTGAGGAACAGGAGTCCTCGGAGGACCATCAGCCCCAGCAGCAGCAGAATCAGCCCCAGCAGCAGCATCAACCCCAGCAGCATCACCCCCAGCAGCAGCATCAACCCCAGCAGCATCACCCCCAGCAGCAGCAGAATCAGGCCCCGCAGCATCACCCCCAGCAGCAGCAGCAGCCCCAGCAGCTCAGGCTAAACAGAGCCTCCCAATCAGGCCCTGCTTGAAGACACGTCCTGGACCTGGGCCCGAGGAGAGGGAGGAGAAGGAGGTAGAGTGGGAAACGAAAAGCCAGCAACAAGACACAAGACACTTCAAGAAGAGTAACAGATGACAAGGTAGAGTTACGGTTGTGTATATCCCGTGCTGTATCCAATCATCACTCAAGTCACAGTGTCGTCTTTATTCACGGCAGGGCAAAGAGGGGAAAGCTGATGTTTGGTGTTGTGATGCCAAACTTGACCGCCGATGACGTTTGATGCCAAAAGTCAAATTGGACTATAAAGTGTTCTTCTGAATGCTCTGTTTTGTTTTTAGGTCGTGGAGAAGAAGAAATCTGAGCTGAAGATCTCCTACACCTCTAAAGTCATGAGACACGTCAACAGCAACGGGGGAAGCAGCTGAGCGGAAGTGACCTCATACCTAGTTGCAGGGAAACTGTCTCCAAGGTAACACACCTAAAATAGTCTATATGTGTGTCCAAAATGGCGTCCCGAATCCTTAAATAGAGCCTCATCTGGCCAAAAGTAGTGCACTATATAGGGAATAGGGTGCCATTTGGCTGGTCTAAAGTAGTGCACTATAATGGGAATAGGGTGCCATTTGGTTGGCCTATAGTGTACTATAACAGGAATTGGGTGCCATTTGGCTGGTCTAAAGTAGTGCACTATCAAGGGATTAGGTGCCTTTGGCTGGCCTAAAGTAGTCTACTATAACGGGAATAGGGTGCCAATTGTCTGGTCTAAAGTAGTGCACTATAAAGGGAATAGGGTGCCATTTGGTTGGCCTAAAGTAGTGCACTATAACGGGAATAGGGTGCCATTTGTCTGGTATAAAGTAGTGCACTATAACGGAATAGGGGTGCCATTTGTTGGCCTAAAGTAGTGCACTAAAGCAGGAATAGGTTCCATTTGGTTGGTCTAAAGTAGTGCACTATCAAGGGAATAGGTGCCATTTTGGACACAGTTCAGGCTGGGGCAGATCTCACTATTGTATGTCCAAATTCAATTTAAAGAGGAGGAGAACTCAACACAAAGACTGAAGCTGTCTGAGTTTCCCTTTATTTATAGTTTCCTTGGTTTCAGTCTTATCTTCCTGCTACAGATGGAGGATCTTCATTTGAGCCAGTTTTCTACAGCAGGAAAATAATCCGCAGCAACAGGAAATGTGAATTATAGAGTGGATTATTATTAATGGACATTTTTTGAAGAGGTTGATACATCATTCGTAAGGATAAATCAAGTCTGAAATTGTTAAGGGAAATTACACACTTCAGAAGCCTTTTTTAAACCTCAAATAAACTAGACGTTTTACATTTCCTGCGCGTTGCAGGAAAGCCTTCCTGCAACACGGCGATCAAATTAAAATGTATGGGTGATCGCTTGTAGAGAGAGAATAATAACTTCTGTAAAGCATCTATCACTTCCTACTTCATACTGAACTGAAAAAAGACGCATGACAAGATCAGTGACTCATCACTTCCTGTATGGGCTAGCTCAACATCCTTCCTTAATTTAACCAAGCCTTAGAGTGAGCTATCGGGTGTTGAGACACAGCTAGAGGCACAGATAGAGATGGCTGGAGACACAGATAGTCATGGATGAGACACAGATAGTCTTGGATGAGACACAGGAGAACATGGCTGAACACAGATAGTCATGACTGAGACACAGATAGTCATGACTGAGACACAGATAGTCTTGGATGAGACACAGGGAAGACATGGCTACAGAACAGCTAGAGACACAGATAGAGATGGCTGAGACACAGATAGTCTTGGACAGGACACCAAAAGACATGGATGAGACACAGAAAGAGATGGATGATACAATCAAAGACATGGATGAGACACAGATAGTCTTGGACGAGACACCAAGAGATGGATGAGACACCGAAAAGAGATGGATGAGACACCGAAAGATGATGGATGAGATACGTACTTCTTCCTTGTTTGTCACTGAAGGAGACAGGTAAACATTTCAAAGCAAACTGAGGGGAATCTTGTGGATTGATAAGATGACAAATGGCCAAAGTAGTTCATAACTCACAGCAGTGGAGATATTAGAAGGAGTGTTTACATTTTATAATGTAGTTTGATCATAGTGAGAGACGGAGCAGCTTCCTCCAACCTGTCCTCTAACTTTGGACTTTACTTTCATCCTCTCCTCTCCTCTCCTCTCCTCTCCTCTCCTCTCCTCTCCTCTCCTCTCCTCTCCTCTAGTCGTAGTGGCAGCTTGGGAGGGCAGAGACAGGAGGAGGTGGATGGAGAGGTTCCCGGGGGCAGCTGGAGACAGAGAAGACACCAGGCCAGGGACAGGGCACCCTGGAACAGCTGAGACAGAGACAGCAGGAGGACCAGGAGGAGATGGAGGAGTTGAACCGCAGGAGAGAGGAGAAACGCAGAGCCAGGGAGGAGGAGGAGCACCAGAGAGAGAAAGAGGAGCAGCACAGACAGGAGCAGGAGGAGGTGAGACCTGGGTCCGTTATAATGAATGAACAGGGGGGTCAGATCCTAGACCAGCACTCCTACTCTGAGACTGGTATGTACACTATCTGTGTGTGTGTGTATATGCATTTCGCTGCATGTTAGTAACACTTCCTATGAACACCTTCTTCATAATGCATTGTTAGCACTTTTCTAACACCTTGTGAGCTCTGACATAATGCGTTATAATGCATTATAATGCACAACATGCGCAGCAGAGGTCAGTTCAGGCTCATGTACAGTGGGGCAAAAAAATATTTAGTCAGCCACCAATTGTGCAGGTTCTCCCACTTAAAAAGATGAGAGAGGCCTGTAATTTTCATCATATTTTCCACCATAATTTGCAATTAAATTCATTAAAAATCCTACAATGTGATTTTCTGTATTTTTTTCCTTCTCATTTTGTCTGTCATAGTTGAAGTCTACCTATGATGAAAATTACAGGCCTCTCTCATCTTTTTAAGTGGGAGAACCTGCACAATTGGTGGCTGACTAAATACTTTTTTACCCCACTGTATGTGTATGTGTGTTGTTCTAATGTAATTTCTCTGTCTACAGGAGGAGAAGAAGAGGGGTGTGTTCTAATGTAGTTTCTCTGTCTACAGGAGGAGAGGAAGAGGGGTGTGTTGTTCTAATGTAGTTTCTCTGTCTACAGGAGGAGAGGAAGAGGGGTGTGTTCTAATGTAGTTTCTCTGTCTACAGGAGGAGAGGAAGAGGGGTGTGTTCTAATGTAGTTTCTCTGTCTACAGGAGGAGGAGAAGAGGGGTGTGTTGTTCTAATGTAGTTTCTCTGTCTGCAGGAGGAGAGGAAGAGGGGTGTGTTGTTCTAATGTAATTTCTCTGTCTACAGGAGGAGAGGAAGAGGGGTGTGTTCTAATGTAGTTTCTCTGTCTACAGGAGGAGAGGAAGAGGGGTGTGTTCTAATGTAGTTTCTCTGTCTACAGGAGGAGGAGAAGAGGGGTGTGTTGTTCTGATGTAATTTCTCTGTCTACAGGAGGAGAGGAAGAGGGGTGTGTTCTAATGTGATTTCTCTGTCTACAGGAGGAGAGGAAGAGGGGTGTGTTCTGATGTAGTTTCTCTGTCTACAGGAGGAGAGGAAGAGGGGTGTGTTGTTCTAATGTAATTTCTCCGTCTGCAGGAGGAGAGGAAGAGGGTGAAAGACGGGATAGAGAGTAGGAGGATGGCGGCTTCAGAGAGAAGGATGAAGAACCTCAGTATTTCCAGCATTGAGGGAGACGAGTCCTTCAGCCCCTTCAGTCCCATGAGCCCCACCTTCAAGGTACTACTGATGTCCCGGTATCTATCAAACAATCAATCAATCAATCACATAACTTCAAGGTACTACTGATGTCCCGGTATCTATCAAACAATCAATCAATCAATCAATCAATCACATAACTTCAAGGTACTACTGATGTCCCGGTATCTATCAAACAATCAATCAATCAATCAATCAATCACATAACTTCAAGGTACTACTGATGTCCCGGTATCTATCAAACAATCAATCAATCAATCACATAACTTCAAGGTACTACTGATGTCCCGGTATCTATCAAACAATCAATCAATCAATCAATCACATAACTTCAAGGTACTACTGATGTCCCGGTATCTATCAAACAATCAATCAATCAATCACATAACTTCAAGGTACTACTGATGTCCCGGTATCTATCTATCTATCTATCTATCTATCTATCTATCTATCTATCTATCTATCTATCTATCTATCTATCTATCTATCTCTCTCTCTCTCTCTCTCTCTATCTATCTATCTATCTATCTCATAACTTCAAGGTACTACTGATGTCCCATATCACATCACCTTGTCATTCACCTATCACCTAACCACATGCCCACACTCTGCCATGCCGACTCACACAGTGTTACACAGTGCTTGATGTAGCATGTCTGCCATGCCGACTCACACAGTGTTACACAGTGCTTGGTGTAGCATGTCTGCCATGCCGACTCACACAGTGTTACACAGTGCTTGATGTAGCATGTCTGCCGTGCCGACTCACACAGTGTTACACAGTGCTTGATGTAGCATGTCTGCCATGCCGACTCACACAGTGTTACACAGTGCTTGATGTAGCATGTCTGCCATGCCGACTCACACAGTGTTACACAGTGCTTGATGTAGCATGTCTGCCACTGTGTTCTGTTCCCATGCTTCATGCCATCCTACCAGAGACTCCTCCTTCTGTTTTACCCAGTAAGTTGTCGACTGTC